>NC_056750.1:644631696-644651696 GCF_019279795.1 Protopterus annectens
TAATTCTGGTACTGTTTGTTTTGCGGATATGAAGGAGGTCTATCAGAGTGGGGTCTAACAATGCTCTTTATGCCAGACATAGATCTTCCATCAAAAGCCTGTAGGAGACCGAATACAGGGATAGAGCCTTGAGGTAGTCTGCATAGGACATTTTACTTACTCCCTGTATTCTTAGTGAAAAACCTTTGTGGATGTTCCAATTGATGGATATGCCTGGTTAGGTACATACCAGAGGGGCACTGTATTCAATGATAGGTCTAATGAGTGCTGAATACAGTGAAACAATGACTTCCTTTGACCTAGATGCCATAACCTTGTTTATAAGTTGCGCAACATAGAACAATTTCCTCACTACAGTAGACTTATGATGGTCAAAGGCTAGATTACTGTCAATATGTGTCCCTATGTACCTGACTACTGGGTCAGTTCTAAAGGGTGTGTTGTCAATATGATAGTTACTGGGGAGGGATAACTTCTAGAAGGATACTATTATGCATTTCTTGGCATTTAGATTTATTCTATGGCTCTGACACAAGTTGTTTGTGTCAGCCCCTCTTGGAGAACATTTCCGTCAGTGTGGGATTCAGTGACAGCTCCTAATTTGCAATAATCTGCACATTTATTCAACCACAGACCACTGACATTGGTCTCGACGTCAGAGAAGTAAATGCCAAAAAGGAGCAGTCCAAGGACTGATCCCTGAGGGACTCCACTTGTGACTGGTATCTTTGTAGAGGGGGACTCCCCAATTCTAACTTTCTAGGTCTTGTCTGTGAGCCAGTTGGCTATCCACCTTGTGACATACAGGTTTGTACCTAATCTTGAGTTTGTCAACAATGCCTGAGTGGGATATTTTATCAAATGCCTTGGCCAGGTCAAGGTAGGCAGTGTGAACCATTCTGCCCTCATCCATTGCTTTAGTGACCTTCTCAGAGAACTTCACCGGGTTGAGTAAGCATGACCTGCCCTTGATGAAAACAAACTGGGTTGGGTCCAGTGTCTAGAGGTTTACTATACTGTTATTGATTATTTCCATGATAATTCTTTCCATGGCTTTGCATACAAGACTAGTGAGACTTATGGGTCTGTAGTTTACAGGGTCTGTAGATGGCCCACTTTTGTGCAGAGGGATGACTGTTGCTGTTCTTTATTCATGAGGCACGAAGCCTGTTTGGAGGCTACAGTTAAATAGCAATTCCAGAGGCCCTGAAAGTTCATATTTCATGCTATTTAGAAGGCATTCTGGGATATTGTTTGGGACCATTGATGCAGTGTTCTTGGCCTTAGAGAGAGAGCATTAATGACCTGTTCCCTAGTGATAGCAGGGGGAGCTAAATTTGATGGTACTGGTATTTCCTGAGGGAAGGTTGAGGGGGGCAGAGGGGTTAAGTTGGAGCTGAATCTGTCAGCCAGAAAAAGTTTGCTTTATCTTCTGGCTCAGTATACATGGTTCAATTTACAATGAGCTCTGCACACAATTTCGTATTGCCTTTAAGGTTGCAGACATAACTAAAAAATGCCTTGTGGCTGTCCTTGTTTGTTGTCTACCTGAACTCAAACCCTAAATCAGACATGTATATGTAAAAAGCTAATAAGACTGATACTGCCCACAAGAAAAAATGTTATTGACTGAGCTGTTTTGTTTTAAATATTCTAGAAAAGATAATATAGTCAATTACTGCACAGTTAGTAACAGTAGAACAGTGTCTATGAAGTGTATTAATGCTAGCCAGCATGTTGTAACCAATAGCATGTCTATGGAACATGATAATGCTGAATTCTTAGCTACTAGAAATGTAGGATCTACTTAATGCCACTGTGCTGTTATTAAAACTGTCAATTATAATATGGCTGTAGAAGAAAAAGAAATGAAATGGTTGTTCTTAGGGAGCATGATTACTAGAGTGCAGTATGTTTTAAGCATAAAACAACCAGTAAACAGAAAACTAATGTAATGTGTACACACAGACTACCATATAAGACAGGCAAACACTTACAGGAGGGGGGTGGGGTTGGTCAATGAAATGCATCCTAGAAATGCATAGTCTTAGTACAGACAAAGGTGCAGGAATACAAAACAAAAGGAAGTAAGATACAAGTCTGGTTTTTGATGGGTAGATAAATCTATTACCACATCTTGCTAAAAGATTCCAATTATTAAACTATTAAGTCAGTAAAGAGACTAGCAGGGAAGGTGAGTCTTAATGAAAGACTCCAACAGTTAAAATAATATAAGAAAACAGTGCAAATTGACAGGAAAGGATGGATAGTTAATGCATAAAACAAGCATGTGTAGAAACTGAGGAAGAGAGAAATAAATCTCATACTGAAAGAAATAGGAAAGGGGAACCTGAACAAGTCTTAATATTCTCTCTGCTATGGTAAAACAGAGCAAGAGTCAGAAACAGAAGCAGGACTCTAAGGGTAAAGGAAGCAAGAAATATTGAAAAGGATAATTGCAAACTGCATATACCCTGGTAGAAAAAAAATAATTTTATGATTTGCCTTTTTAAAGGATGAGCTTGATGAAAGGAAGAAACCTGTCAATGGATTTATAGGAAAAGGCCATGACCTCCTCTTTACATCAAAATATAAAGTATTGCTGACTTCATTGACGTACAGCTTATAAATATAATTTTCAAAAATGTCCAGAGGTAAAATAATACATTAAGTAAAGCCAGTGGGAATACCAGTAGGGGTCAATGAGGAACCAATGCAGTGCCAGTGGGAATACTTGTAGGGGTCAATGAAGAACCAACACAGTGCCAGTGGAAATGCTAGTAGGGTCAATGAGGAACCAATGCAGTGCCAGTGGGAATACTAGTAGGATCAATGAGGAACCAGTGCAGTGCCAGTGGGAATACTAGTAGGGTCAATGAGGAACCAACACATTGCCAGTGGGAATACTAGTAGGGTCAATGAGGAACCAATGCAGTGCCAGTGGGAATACTACTAAGGATCAATGAGGAACCAATGCAGTGCCAGTGGGAATACTAGTAGGGGTCAATGAGGAACCAACACAGTGCCAGTGGGAATACTAGTAGGGTCAATGAGGAACCAACGCAGTGCCAATGGGAATACTAGTAGGGGTCAATGAGGAACCAACACAGTGCCAGTGGGAATACTAGTAGGGTCAACGAGGAACCAACGCAGTGCCAGTGGGAATACTAGTAGGGTCAATGAGGAACCAACACATTGCCGGTGGGAACACTAGTAGGGGTCAATGAGAAACCAATGCAGTGCCAGTGGGAATACTAGTAGGGGTCAATGAGGAACCAACACAGTGCCAGTGGGAATACTAGTAGGGTCAATGAGGAACCAACGCAGTGCCAGTGGGAATACTAGTAGGGTCAATGAGGAACCAACACATTGCCAGTGGGAATACTAGTAGGGTTAATGAGGAACCAACGCAGTGCCAGTGGGAACACTAGTAGGGGTCAATGAGAAACCAATGCAGTGCCAGTGGGAATACTAGTAGGGGTCAATGAGGAACCAACACAGTGCCAGTGGGAATACTAGTAGGGTCAATGAGGAACCAACGCAGTGCCAGTGGGAACACTAGTAGGGGTCAATGAGAAACCAATGCAGTGCCAGTGGGAATACTAGTAGGGGTCAATGAGGAACCAACACAGTGCCAGTGGGAACACTAGTAGGGGTCAATGAGAAACCAATGCAGTGCCAGTGGGAATACTAGTAGGGGTCAATGATGAACCAACGCTGTGCCAGTGGGAATACTAGTAGGGTCAATGAGGAACCAACGCAGTGCCAGTGGGAATACTAGTAGGGTCAATGAGGAACCAATGCAGTGCCAGTGGGAATACTACTAAGGATCAATGAGGAACCAATGCAGTGCCAGTGGGAATACTAGTAGGGGTCAATGAGGAACCAACACAGTGCCAGTGGGAATACTAGTAGGGGTCATTGAGGACCCAACGCAGTGCCAGTGGGAATACTAGTAGGGGTCATTGAGGAACCAACGCAGTGCCAGTGGGAACACTAGTAGGGGTCAATGAGAAACCAATGCAGTGCCAGTGGGAATACTAGTAGGGGTCAATGATGAACCAACGCTGTGCCAGTGGCAATACTAGTAGGGGTCAATGAGGAACCAACGCAGTGCCAGTGGGAACACTATTGGGGTCAATGAGGAACCAACGCAGTGCCAGTGGGAATAATAGTAGGGTCAATGAGGAACCAATGCTGTGCCAGTGGGAACACTGGTAAGGGCCAATGAGGAACCAACGCAGTGTCTGTTAAAACACTAGTAGAGGTCAGTAAGGAACCGATGCAGGGCCAGTGGGAATACTAGCAGGGGTCAGTGAGGAACCAAAGCAGCAGAACACTCATTTCATACCTATACATTTTGCCAAGAACCAGCCTGCTGTACACCATAAACAAATACAAACAGAGACAGAGAGTTATCTCCAAGGTATTTTACACACTCAGGCATTATGAAGGCTATAAAGAATTTTTGTGCTTGCCCAAAATGTTAAGGGGTAGCATACACACACATACACACACACACACACCTACAAAGGTTTATAAACTGTCTGCTACCTTACCCATCATGGCTGTTCATTTAAATGAATCACAATGGACATTATGGGTTTACTTGCAAAATTAAATTAAATAAGGGCCGGCAGTATATCTTGCCTATTACTGATTATGCAACAACATTTTGAGGCATTAGTAATGCTCTTGTTTAGAGTAGGAATTCTTTGAGAAATTCTTACTGCCAAAGTATAGCTTTTGTGTACAAAGTACAGCATAAACTTTGTTAATTAGTAAACTGAAAAAAAATAAGGACATCTGCATACCTCCATCAAACAGATTGGTTAAAACTTTGAAATCTATATTATGAAAAGCTATAGAAGTGGATGGAAGAAATCAGGACTAACTGGTCCCACAGGGTTTCTTTGCTGTAAAGGATGTAACCATAAGCCTCAACTGGAGTCATGCCATTTTTAACTTCTTTATGCCAGATGTCCCCAAGGTTTCCTACAAGAGCATAATAACCTGACAAAAAAACACCATCTTAAAAAGCTAGTTTTCGCACTTTTCAGACCAGTTAGGGAAGCTAACTATAATGCTTAGCATAAACAAAGCTAAGAGTGTATGAGGTGCAATAGAAATCATGCATCTGAAACACTCCTTTGAGAACATTTAAACCAGGGGATAAAGTACTTATGTTAGTATCCACTGCTGAAAACAGCTTCCTTGTAAAGTGGCAATACCTTCTAAAATTGTTGAAAAAAAAGTAGATCAATTAAGTTACAAGGTGATACAACCAGAAGAAAGGAAACAAAACTGTGATTAATATCCTGTGCCTTGACTGGATAATCTGATTGACTACTTTTCCTGGCCATAATGGACCCAACCAAAGACTATTTTCAAATTTTCCAAGACTAAGAATCCAAGGTGAAAAGTGAGTAGTTTCCACACTGGATGGACTTTTTCGACTACAAAGTTCTGCTTCTGGTTTCAACAGAGAACCTGTAATATTTTAGAAGCTGATGGACAAAATTCTTAAACCTCAAAACCATATATGCAACAGCATATCTGGATGATGTGGTAATATTTTTTTGAGATCTGGGAAAGTTTTATCACTAATGTCTGAGCTGTTTTAAAAGCCCTACTTCATGGTAAGTTGACTGTTATCTAAGTGCAAGTTATAAATGTCATGAGCCTGATATTTGGGTTAAGCAGCAGACCAAGGAATAGTTTAATTAAAAAAAAAAAAAAAAAACAGGCAGTGGCCTAGTCTAACTGCTAAAGACTGACTAGTTATAATCATACATGTATTACTCATTTTGTTACCATTGCTTAGTCCCTGACAGACTTGATCAAGAGTAAGCCACTCTTGAAAGATAATTTGAATCAGAACAAGCCTTTAAGCAAATGAAAGATACGTTGCACTCTGAATAATTTTCAATGACACCACATTTTTTTTCAACCGTTCTTGATACAGATAGATGCTTTTGAGGCTTGCAGAGGTGGTACAGTCTTGTCTCAGGTTATTGGTGGAGATGACCATCCATACATTATACAAGTTGAAAAATCAGTAATTCTGAGGGAGATAATTTAACTGTATAGTGAGAATCCCTGGTCATTAAATGGGCCTTTACCACCTGAAGTGTTATTTCTGCAGAACATGCATCTCAGCAGTGGTCCTACAAACAAATAATTATAAACAAAAACTCCAAGATTCACTGCTGTCCTAGCCATACTCATTTAAATATGAATGGATTGCCTCTGGCCTACAGCCTAAATGATGTGGCTGGAACTAGTGGGAGTCATGCAACACGGTGACTGCTGAGTCAGGGAAGCAGAGTAAAGAGCACAGATAAAGATGTGTTAGTGAGGTTAAAGCAGGCTATCAAATTGTTCCATTACAGTTAAAGATATGTTTGGGCGCTATCTGGGCCACTACACCAGCTATGGTCAGATATATGTTGTTGAGAGAAGAAGACCAGAAGAACCCTCCAGAGTCATTAGCATGACTGAAAGGTGTCTGAAAGGGGAAGGCTGAGGGAACTTTGCTACACTTCACTGATGTAGGTGGGATTGTGGGTATAAATATTGCATTTTGAAAACCACATCTTGTGTTATCAAAATATGTTAGGCTCTGGAAACTGGCAATGTGCAGTTGGTGTTTTTGTCCTTTTACTACACTGTGGTGTGACTGCGGAGTTGGTAAATATAAAATATGGGATATGGAGGATAAAACCTTCACCATGGCAAGTACAAAATGATCAGTCTCCACCACAAATATTTTTTTCTGCTTGTTTATGCTTTGAGTTATGCTTTTTTTGGGAATGGATTTTCAGAAAAGCATACCTCAAGTCCTTGTGACTCAACCAAATACAGGGAAACCAACTAAACTATACCCCTGAAGCCAGGAAGGAATATCCATGCTGAATCATAGGAGGTTACTAGGCTATCAACCCAGAGGTCATTTCAAGCCTATCCGATTCATCTCAATGTAATACCATTGTCCCAATGTAATACCATAGATACTCTAGTCAATACCCAGGTTTGTATTTAGCAATGACTGCCCATGTCCAGGAGGGTTATGGCACTATCCCCAATAAGAATTTACAGTGCCCCATCCACTCATCCGGGTTTCTTTTGAAAAGTGTAATAGAGGTGTTTTGCTTCACATGAAGTGGCAGCCTATTCCAAAGATGCAGCAGTTGTTGGGAGACAAATCTGTGCCTCCAGCCCATCCTATTCAAATTGCAGGCCATATTTAGATCCCTGGAACAAGTAGCTCAGTCCCATTTGATTTATGTATTTGTAGCAAATTCATTAGGTTTATGCTGGAGATTGCTGTGTAAGCCAGGCATAAATCTTCCCTAAGAAGTCTATATGATACTGAGTATAGTGACAGGGACTTTAGTCGCTCTGTGTAAGGCACGTGCTGGAGTCCCTTGATCATCTTAGTTAGAAACCTGAGGTCTCTCCCATTGCTGGAGGTGCTACATGCCGAAAGGGGCATTATATTCAATTATGGGCCTGATAGTGATGACTATTGAGGGGTTATAACCTCCTTTACTCTAGAGGCAATGCCTTTGCTAATCAAGTGTGCTATGTGGAAAGCCTTCCTCACTACAGTAGAAACATGGTGGTCAAAGTTAAGGTCACAGTCTACTTGTGATCCCAGATCTCTTACCACTTCATAGGTACTTAGGGTATTGATGTTAATTTGATAGTGTGAAGGGACACTGTTTTTACTGAAGGGAATGATGATGCATTTCTTTGCATTCAGTTTGAGACCGTGACTATGACACCAGTTGTTGGTTTGCATAAGACCCTCCTAAAGTATACTGATATTATTTGAGGAATTAATAACTTCACTCATTTTGCAGTTGTCTGCAAACATGGTCAGCCACAGCCCCTTAGTTTTGGCCTCAACTTCTGACAAGTATGTACCAAACAGTTGGGAGCACAGCACTGACCCATGTAGCACCCTGCTGGTGACAAATTTGCTAGTTGATGTGGGGTTACCCACTATGATAGTGTGTGACCAGTTTGGAGCCAATTTGCAATTCATCTTACAACAAAGGAGTTTACATTCAGTTTGCTAAGTTTATCGGTAATGCTTGTGTGTGGGATTGTGTCAAGGCCTTTGCCAAGTTTAGGTACGCTGTATGCACAGATTTGCCCTCATCAATGGCTCTGGTCACATTTTTGAAGAAACCCACCAGGTTTAATAAGCAGGATCGGCCCTTGATGAAGCCGAATTGGGTTGGATTCAGGGTTTGGCGGTTGCCTATGTCGATGTATGAAGCCCATGATGATATGGTCCACGGCTTTACAGATGAAGCTGGTCAGAATTAGACTGAGTCTGTTGCTAAGCCACCTTTGTGGTGGGGAATAAATTCCACAGGAACAAAGCCTGTGGTTAAGGCTGTGACTGAATAGGGTACTTAATTGTGATGCTAGTTCATGTTTTAGTTTGTTTAGAAGACAGCCTGGGATGCCCTCTAATTCCATAGAGGCTGTTTTTTTGCCTTAGACAAGGCTTTAATGACATGCTCTTTGGATATGTAGGGTGGGGGGTGGGGAGTTGGGGGCAAGGTTTGTGTTAGGTTTGGGGGGAATAAGGGAGTGAATTTTTTGCCAAATCTGTTAGCAGGTTTGCTATCACTGCGGGTTCGGTGTGTGTGTGTGTGTGTTGTGGAGTTATTTCTGGATGTACCTACTTTCTTGAATAGACAGAGTGAAATTTTGTAATTGTAAATACTCTCTTGTTCTATACAACTGGGTACTAGAACACCTCACATGTTCAGTAAGAACTGCTAAAAGATTAAATTGGAATGTTTTTTTCTGTTCCTATTATTCTTCACCTTTACTCATTTAAGTAATCCTTTATGAAACTGACAAACTTTAAAAGGCTATCTTTTCAGTACTGCAACATTTATCTGGGTGCTGTGAACAGACTATAAACAATCTACTTCCAGTATGACTGCAGAGTGATAAATATTGGAAGTACAATTGTGTGTGTGTTGCTAATGATGAAACAGCTTAGAAATACCAAATGATTTGGCATTCCAGCTGTGTGCACATGTGTGTGTGTGTGTGTGTGTGTGTGTGTGTGTGTGTGTGTGTGTGTGTGTGTGGTAGCAGTAGGGCTAGTGTTGAGATGATTGTTTGAGTTAGGGTAAAGGTTAGTGCAAGCTGTGTGTGTTGCCTTGTTTAGTGTTATTCTCAAGTCTAATGTCATATTTAGATTAGGGGTGTATTTATAATGTTACTTTTTATGGTATTTTGTGTTTTCTTCAAGTGTCGCTGTTTTAATGATGTGCAGTCATACACACAGACACATACATATAAATAATAGCAATGGATGAAATATCTGTATCTGTAACACAGCAGGCAAAACAACTTGTACTTCTCACTTTCACAGTATAAATAGAAAATATGATTTATATAAACACTGATATTGAAAAGCAAGTGAACTAGTGGTAGAGAATGTGTGATCTGTAATGGAAGAACTATTGTATAGCAGCATATACATGGTATCCATTCAGGAAGAATGGACAGGACACCACAATAACCCAGTGAGAAACTACTATACAGTCCATTGTCATAGCAATGGATGAAACTAGATATCAACCAGTGAATTGTGCTATAATTTCAGAATTTAGCACAGAGTATTAAAACTATGAACTGCTAACAAGTTTTATCTTGTATTTTAATTTGATTCTTTCAATATCTTTTTTGCCTAGTCAATTACCTGTAAATTGCTAATAGGTCAGGTGTGAAAACAGTTGCTTGTGCCCAGTAGAATTACCCATTTACTAAATAAATAAATTCATCATTTTGTATAGATATTAGGTAAGTCACTAATGACATCCTCCCACTTTACTGAGGCATGTACAGTCATTGTCTTTGTTGGACTTTGAATGTTGCAGCTTGCTTAACTCCTTCGAGATGTACTGCACGAGGCATAAGTACATGTTTGAGAGTGCCTTTTTTCTACTGTAGTGCAACCTTGGATTATATATAATTTGGGCGGGGTGCAAAACGGCTGACAAGGGGGGGCAAAAAACTTCTGTTATCCAATATATTTCAAATGGCACATTTTACAAAAGAACATTTTAAAAAGTTAAAAACTGAAATATGGTAATTCACTGACATGTAGGAAAACAGTCACCATCATGTCAGGCTGGTAGCCCAGGCAGAGTATTCTGATCACCACTACAGAGGACGTAGCAGTAAGGGAGGCATCAGTAATTACTGACAGGGCAGTAGTAGAGTAGGCCACAAGAGGATAGGGCAGAGCCCTCATCACTGGAAGACAGAAGGAGATGTATAGAAAGGAACACTAATCACTACAAACTGGGTATGGATGACTGCAAATGGGAAGTGCAGTAACTGGTGCTGTTTTAGATGGCTTGTGCGGTCTGGGGTCACTGACATATCATGAGTAGATAGAAAAATCTGATTGCTAACAGAAGGACATTGTGCTAAAGAAACTGCTCTGACCACTGCTGGGACAGAGTGGGAGGACAAACATGGCATATTATGTGCTCAGTGTATTATGTTAGTGATATACTGCCCATTTGTGATAGGTCAATATCTGGATATTCTGGACTATATGAGCAAACCTTTCTTCAGGAATAGAGGTGTTAAGGATACAATATAACTCCATATGCACAACCTATACTAAGATATTTTGCATACCCCAGACATAGCAGTACTGCAGGTATAAAGAAGGGTTCTTGAACTGTTGTCCCCAATTTTGTTACTTACATATTGAAAAAATAAACTTCAGTCTGGGAATTATGCAGGGTTTAAAAGATTAATGAGTCTGAACAGATTATGTGTGTTTTTTTTTTTTTTTTATCTCCAATGATACAAGCACCTAGGTAAGAAATAGGAATCAGATATATAATAACTTGAGTGCTATATTCATACATCTGCTGCAGGTACAATATATTGCTTTTCAAGTCTGAAATTTGTTTATATCTATAAGAAGCAAAGTAATGTATGCATTTTAATTAATATCTTCAGCATGCCTTCAGAAACAAGCTAGTGCAAAGAGGTTATGAATCGGCATATACAAATAAGACATCTGGAGCAGTTAGAGTAGTTTGTTAGGTACTTAAAAATTAGATGAATGGTAATGCATATTTGGCTCATAAAACATGTACATTTGGCCCTCCACTTAGAAAAAACATATATGCATTACCAGATTTTATTCATTTTTTGGGGAGTAAAAAGTTCCTAAGACAGAAACTAGAGGAAGTTTGATTTCTCATAGGGAAGTGTCCATCAGATTGTGTTAGGAAGTATGGTACAGTTTTATTTTCAGTCAGAAAGTAGCAGCACCTGTTTGTTGGGATAACCTGATCCTTTGAATGGCCTTACAAAATTAATAAATAACTGCACCACTCAAAGTTATTGTACAGCAAGGTCATTTCTGGGAAACCCTAAAAGACTAAAATGTGCCTTGTATTTCAGTTCATCCCATAACATAAACATAAAGGTGAACAATGACCAGGTCCTTATATGTCACTATGTAAGCTGGCATTAAGTGAAACTTAATGGTAAACAATGACAGTGTCCTTATTTGTCCCTATGTAAGCTGGCATTAAGTGAAACTTAACGGCAAACAATGACTGTGTCCTTATCTGTCACTATGTAAAGGTGGCATTAAATGAAACATAATGGTGAATAATGAACATGTCCTTATCTGTCACTATGTAAGCTGGCATTAAGTGAAACATAATGGTAAACAATGACCAGGTCCTTATCTGTCACTATGTAAGCTGGCATTAAGTGAAACATAATGGTAAACAATGACCAGGTCCTTATTTGTCACTATGTAAGCTGGCATTAAGTGAAACCTAGTGGTAAACAATGACCATGTCTTTATTTGTCAATATGTAAGCTGGCGAACAATGACCATGTCGTTATTTGTCACTATGTAAGCTGGCATTAAGTGAAACATAATGGTGAACAATGACCAGGTGCTTAGTTGTCACTATGTAAGCTGGCATTAAGTGAAACATAATGGTAAACAATGACCATGTCCTTATTTGTCACTATGTAAGCTGGCATTAAGTGAAACATAATGGTGAATAATGACCAGGTCTTAATTTGTCACTATGTAAGCTGGCATTAAGTGAAACTTAATGGTAAACAATGACCATGTTGTCATTCGTCACTATGTAAGCTGGCATTAAGTGAAACATAATGGTGAATAATGACCATGTCCTTATTTGTCACTATGTAAGCTGGCATTAAGTGAAACTTAATGGTGAACAATGACCATGTCCTTATCTGTCACTATGTAAGCTGGCATTAAGTGAAACATAATGGTAAACAATGACCGTGTCCTTGTTTATCACTATGTAAGCTGGCATTAAGTGAAACATAATGGTGAACAATGATCAGGTCCTTATTTGTCACTATTTAAGCTTGCATTAAGTGAAATTTAATGGTAAACCATGGCCATTTTCTTATTTGTCACTATGTAAGCTGGCATTAAGTGAAACATAATGGTGAACAATGACCAGGTCCTTATTTGTCACTATGAATGATGACATTAAGTGAAACATAATTGTGAACAATGACCATGTCTTTATTTTCCACTATGTAAGCTGGCTTTAAGTGAAACATAATGGTGAACAATGACCATGTCGTTATTTGTCACTATGTAAGCTGACATTAAGTGAAACATAATGGTGAACAATGACCAGGTCCTTATTTGTCACTTTGTAAGCTGGCATTAAGTAAAACTTAATGGTAAACCATGACCAGGTCCTTATTTGTCACTATGTAAGCTGACATTAAGTGAAACTTAATGGTAAACAATGACTGCGTCATTATTTTCAGTATGTAAGCTGGCATTAAGTAAAACTTAATGATAAACAGTGACCATGTCCTTATTAGTCACTATGTAAGCTGGTATTAAGTGAAACATAATGGTATGTCCTTATTTATCACTATGTAAGCTGGCATTAAGTGAAACATAATGGTAAAAAATGACCATGTCCTTATTTGTCACTGTGTAAGCTGGCATTAAGTGCAACATAATGGTAAAAAATGACCAGGTCTTTATTTGTCACTGTGTAAACTGGCACACTCCAATAACCTTATTCAAGTTTGATAGAATGTTTAGTTTATTTACTTATATTTTAAAACATTTTGGTGTGCAACTAATAAATTCATTTTGTTTTAAGAACAATGAGTCCCTTCAATTTATGAGAGGTGCATGATTTGCTTCTCAATTCAGGATTCATTTTATGTTCAGTGCTTTAATAATTAATTATTTTTTCCTTACCCAGTTCTTCATCCAAAGCTAATAGTTCATTTAAGGTCCCTTCAAGTTCTTCATCTTTATTGTTGCTGGACTCTTCTTGTACAGCTAAAATTTGAAAAGAAAGTACAGTTAACAATATACATACATAAATACAAATGTTTCAAGCATGGGCATTAATGCCCTTCTAGCTTGCCAGTATACCAAAACACTTGTTCCCATAGTAAGTGTCCAGGTTGTATATAAAAATATCTAAAGAACTACTTGCTTTAATTTAATTTGGTAGTCTGTTCCATGCATCAGCTGCTCTGTCAGAGAACCAATTAGTACACGTCTCATTCCTATAGGATCTTCTACATAGGTTGTCTGATGATTCTCTAGTACTTTTTGATAACGCCAAACATTTCCAGAGGTAGTTGTCCCTAAATGCCCTATATACCTGAATAACAGTTCCTCTTAAATATCTCTAAGAGACACTATATAAGTTCAGATATTTTATTCGTTCATAACAACTTCGATTTTCACATCCATGGATGCCCGTATGTTTCCACTGTACTCTTTCCAGTTTATTCATGCTTGTTTTCCTATAGGTTTCCATATTGTTATTCCATACTCAAGTTTGGGTCTAATGTAACTAACAAACAATGACTTCATTATGTTTGATTTCCTAGACTTTATAAATCTTTTTATACAACCTATAGTTCTAAAACTATCATTATGCAATTGGTTGATATGATTAGAAAAACTCATAGCTGAATCTACCCATATACCCTGGTCCTTAAATTAGTCTGCAGTTTCAATCATTGTGTGCTGTATTAAATATTCACCTTTCAGTTTATGTCTCCCAGATCTCATATGCTTAGTTTTTAATGTATTTATCAGCATATTATTCTACTGTGCCAAATGGTCAATTTAGTCAAATTATTTTGTAAACATGCCTTATCCGTAACACTCACAGTTTACCGAATTTCAGGTTGTCAGCAAATAGACTGTAGAACACCACAGATGAAAAAGTAAGGTTTGAAAGATACAATCTAAACAAGTAAGGGCCTAGGACAGATCCCTGTGGGACACCTTGACTGTAACCAAGGATTTCACCTCTCCAGTTGTGTATGATACTTGCCATGTCCTATTTGTAAGCCATGCAGCTATCCATCTGATCAACAGTACATCAAAACCTAGTTGTTCTAATTTCTTGATCAGTGTTTTGTGCATGACCCTGTCAAATGGTGAAGTTAAATCTATACAAATCACATCACAGCACAATTTTGCATTCATAGCTGTTATTATACTGTTATAGAACGTCATGTTACAAGTGGTAATAGATCTATTTTCAACATATGCATGCTGATATATGGTTTCAAGTCCCAACCTATCCAGTTCTGACAATAACTTATCCAGTATTACTTTTTCCATTATTTTTTCACAACACGAAAGTAAACTTAAGGGTCTGTATGATTCTGGGTTTGTCCTACTCCCTTTCCCTTAAATACAGGTTTAATAAGTGCATGTCTCCAATCTTGAGGAATCTCCCCATGTTTATATGACCTAGTGAATAATAGATAAAATGGTAGTGTAAGTTCTTGCTGAAGTGTTCTCAGGTCATTGTTACTTATCCCGTCTCCTCCCTGCACTTTGTTTGGATCCAGTTTGCGCAGTTCTTTTTCAATATAATTTAATTTGATTCCAGTATCTGGGGTTACCTGGATGTCACTAGGATAACTTACCACCCCTTTTGTGGAGCCAAACTGTTTGCATAAGATTTTGTAAATATATCTATAACCTGTTGTGTCTGAGAATAAATTTTAGAATCTGCACACAGTTTATCTATTTGTGTATCTTTACTCCTTCCACATCTTATGTATCTATAAAAAGGTTTTCTATTATGCTCAATATCTTTATATAAATTTTCTTCAAAATTTTATTGATCTTGTCTAACACTATGCTTAATCTGTTTGCCCAGTTTGTTTATTTCAGTTTTCAAAGTTGTAGTTCAACCCGTCTTCCATTTCTTATATTTTTTGTCTCTCACCTTAATCAGATACCTTGTTCTTATGGAAATATACCCCCCTGATGTTGTGTGCCTAGATCCTGATGTTAAACATTTTTTTTTACTTTTTGCACTCAAACAATTTCTCTTTTCAAAACTTTCCACATTCCATCTGCAGTTTTTCCACTGAACACCTCACTCCAGTTAGTTTTACGTAGTAACTGTTTTGCTTCCCTATAATTTGTAATTAACCTTCGGTGCATTGGCTTAGATTTCAGTTTGCAACAAATTAACCTTAATAACCCCATGATCAATGCACATCAATGGTGGTAAAACTTGACTTGAAGTTACAGTAATTTCTTTGGGAACACAAACAATATCTAGTATATTCCTTTCCCTGGTAGGTTTTTTAACAATCTGAAGCATTTGTTGTTCCTGAATACACTCTGTGAATAATATGTTTACTAATGTTGTTGAATCAATATTATTCCAGTCTGTTTCTGGTAAATTTAAGTTCCAGCTAATATTATTCTTCCCTCCTGTGTTTCATGTAAGAAATGTATGAATTCCTCTAGGTCATCTGGACTTGACTTTGGTGGTCTATACACTCCACCAATTGTTATATGTTCTAGGGATGTCTTTATTGTCACAGTTACATCGTCTATAGTATTGGTGTTATTGAACATGTAATAATCACAGGTCTCATAGCTATCTTTAATCCCTATCATAACACCTCCACCTGATTTTTTATTAGAATGTCTGTTACAGCAAAAACATTTGTACCCTGTCAGAACTGACTTCCAGTCATTGTTCTTTAACCATGTTTCACAAACAATAAGATCAATCTTGTGGGAACGTAGCACATTTTTCAATAAAAAACTTTATTATTAATGCTCCTAGCATTAACAACCATCAGAGATGCACCAAATGTTGCTATCTGTGAACTGTTACATTTTTGACCTGGCAAAAATCCTGGCTAGTGTTTGTCAAATATTGTAAAATATCTGCTGCAAAAATTCTCTTCCCTGACCTTGACAAATGCATGTCATTCTGTCTGAACACGTGTGCCCAAAATAAGGCTTGGATGCTCTACACATTTCCATTTTTTTAAAAAAGGACATTTATTCAATGTTGGTGTTTATCCAAAAAATCTTTTCATTCACAGTGACCTGACTATCCTTTCTATAGGTGATTTGTGAAAAATATATTCTAACACCAATACAAGCTACACTATCTAGGAAGGCTGTCAGCTCCTGACTAACAGTCAGAGAATCTTTCTTGGTGACATCATTTGTACCAACATGAATACAAACAGATCCACACTTCCTTACATTAAAGTGTTCCAAGGCTTGTTTCACATCTTCTATTTTTGCTCCTGGCAAGCATAACACTACTCGATGTTCATTATCATCTCTGCAAATATAAGTATCAGTTCTTCTAATAACTGAATCTTACTGCTGTAAATGCTATGCCATTCATTGCAACTGGAGCCAGATGAAAGAGAAGATGAATTTGTACCCTGACTGTTTACTGCTTTACGGTGGCTTACAAATGTCATTTTTTCATTAGAAAACCTGCTTGCAATGCATCAGTATTAGCAGATGAACAAAATTATTGGTATCAACTGCTGAATAAAATTTTGCACAATAACCTGTTATACTATCACTGGGACAGCATGAATTTTGTCTAGAACTATACCAACTTTCTTGCAAAGTTGCCACTATATCATCCTTTCAAGAGGAACTCATAAAACAAAATGAAATACTGCAGACCACTGTCTTAAGACTGTCAAATATAAAATAGAAATCACACTGCAAGTCATAAATGGCATTCACAGCCAATGGTCCTGCAGTTACTGTGTTTGCTTTTGTTTAGATGAAAATATATGAACCAGCAATTGTATTAAGTAATGGCAGCTCATCCAGCCATCCATTTTTAAACCATTTATACTAGTGAAAAATGCCCAAATAGCAAATTGAACAAGGTAGTCCAGTCAACCTTATCCTTACCCATAGTTTTACCTCCTCTTGCAAGACTGGCGGGCATCCCTAGGAAAGCAGATTGATATAATCTATTCAACATGTCTTAGGTCTATTTTGGGGCATCCACCAAGTGGGCCATGCATGGTACACCTCCCAGAGGAAATGCTCAGACAGAATCCCTCCTAATTTCCCAAACCATGTGAAGTGACTCTTTCCAGTCTCTGATAAAAATAATGAAATATGCAAAGATCAACATTTTGCTGTCATTAAAACTACTTATCTCGTCAAAGTCGTTACCTTTGACCTCAGTGTTTACATGGCAGGCATTGAGAAGTCTTCATGCATTTGTACCACTTCCCAAGTTCATTGATGTATATATTGCATTTTTGTTGGTTTACTATGCACAACCACATCTCATTTAATTGACACTGCTTTTCATTGGCAAAATATCAACAATCTGTGAAGGCTGCAACTCAATACAGCAACATTCAATCCCCTACAGAAAACTTTGGTAAGGGACTGAGCTCTCCTGCACCAATTATGGGTGGGCAAATCTTCACCCCCTCTAAAACCCACTCTCTCTTTCTTTATATAAATATATATATATATATATATATATATATATATATATATATAAAAATGCTGAAATGCATTTCGGTCGAATCCACTTTGATGAAGTCCGGAGGTCAAATAGAGACAATGTCGAACTTCGGCAGTATCGAAGTACAAATCTCACCCCTATGATAACATTTGTTCCGATGTCGAATTCAAGATGTAATTCAACAATGTCGGGATTCAACATTGTGACATTTCGAGGATGTGGATCGATGATACGATCATTTGACCGCTTCAATATTTTGATAGTAAACTTATATATAATTAAATATATATATATATATATATATATATATATATATATATATAAACACAAAAACCGAAGAGATAAAGCTGGAAATAGCCCAACCCAAATGCTGGCAGTCGCACAAATCAGATGTCCTTAAACAGTTAGCTTAACACAGTTTTATTCGTGTTTTCGGAACCGACTATGCGTTTCCTTCATCAGAGAAACAGACAAGGCAAAAATAAAACAATAATGAAAACAGTCAGACCCAACCCTTTCATTTAAAAAGCTTAAAAGTATCATGTGATGCTAATTAAATTTTACAACACTTGACTTTAATTAACTAATCTACTAAAACATCCTAAAAAATATATATATATATATATATATTCCCAGATAACAAACATTACATCGCAAATTATTTCAAATGATTGGAGCAACTGTGCAGCTTATCTGCGTACGTGAATAATTGTTGTTATTGTTAAAATGCTCGCTGTTATACAATTCAATGAACTGAGCTTTTATCACATTTAATAGCTCCATTAAAAATCAAATACACTGAACTTATTGTATAGTACATCTTAAATCATTACTTCCACTGATAATCCTATTACCAATGATGACTCTATTAAAAATATATAATCTCGCCCAACAAAACGTGCGGAAGACCACAAAAGACCACTTTTGAAGGCTATTAACACTAAGAATAACTACCTACTAAATGTAAAATACTAAAATACCTTTAGACTAGGGGTTCCTTCTAACTAATAACTACTTAATATTTAGACCAACAAAAATAAATGAGCTCTGTTGAGCCAATGCAGGACCACTTTAACCAAGTCCATGCATCATTAAGGCACCCATCCAGTGAATAAGGGCATCTTTATCTGTTGCACGAAAGTTTTTTTAAAACACTAGCAATGGATAAATGCTCATTAAGACCTGGGGGGAATGTGGCTCTGGTTCTAATTTGCCAACTTAATTCTTCTATTTCTAAACTAATCTGCCATGGCCCAACAAAAGGGGCATCGTCTATCTTTTTCAGCACCATAAAGTCAAACTTGTGATTCGGGAATTCCACAATGTGGCTAGCAAGTGCATTATTAGTATCCCCTTTTGAGATAACATAATAATGCTCATAAATGCGCTGTTTTAATTTGCGCTCAGTTTTCCCTATATAGAATGCATGGCATGCTGTGCACGTTGCTACATACACTAGAGCTTTAGTGTTACAATTGTATTTACCCGTTAGAATCATACACAGCACTGAAGGGGATTTTAAAATATATAATTTCACTTCCCTTGGTGTTGATCAAAGTATGTGCAACTTTTTTTCGAAAGGGCTAAATTTTGTCCCGGACATGCACTTTGACATGGTAAAAACAGTTATAGACTTGAAATTGTTTTTACGTAAATTGAATCTACGGATGTTACTAGGGAACATGCCTAGTTTAGTAAACCCCTTCAGGATAGCTAGTGTTTTTAATCCACCCCTTACACAGAATTTAAAGGCTTTCGACCTAGCATGTGAATTAGATTTTAGACACTTGGCTACCAGCCGTCCTCCATGCAATAATAACAAACCAAACATAACAGCACAGGATAGGGACTTGATTTGTACTCTGAAAGACTGTAACATTAGAGTGATGAAACCCGATAAAGGGAATGGGCTCATTTTTATGGACCATTATGCCTATGTTGGAAAAATTTTAACACACTTAGAGCAAGGGCCATATCAGGAGATCAGTGTCAACGAAATTAATATAGCTCACAGGAAGATTCAAAATGTCTTGGAAGATCTGTTTCTGGAAGAGTATATTGACACTGACCTGTATAGTTATTTAACCATCACATCACCTAGGTTACCGGTCTTTTTTGGAGTACCCAAAATTCACAAGTCCACCAATGACCCATCCTTCA
>NC_056750.1:644656696-644663921 GCF_019279795.1 Protopterus annectens
CACCCGGCGGGAATGCCTATGTTGGTGTTGTATTTGTAATGCACAATATACAATGCATACATTCATACAACAAAAGTTCTGTGACTGAAGATGCCATTTCCTAAGGTTTCACCTTGGGAAACATCATGTTCTCTGTCGGTGCACAGTATCTACAGAAGGCATACTTCACTGAAATTGTTATTGCACATAGCCATTCCAGTCTTAATTTAAATGTTCCTGACAGGCAAACTGTCTGGACATGTCAGAAGGCTTTTTTACAAGTCTGTCTGTATACACTGCTTCTCCTCCGTGGACTGACATGAAACTACAACTAATTTTGTTTGTTATAACCTGCTATTACCATAAAAATGTTTATATCCTTATATATTTTATTCAATCGATTTCACTCACTGTGTTCAAAACCAAAGGGCAAGCTATAAATTTGTTATAAGATATATATGGAAATGAACAATTTTCAAATAATGCATTTTCATTTAAAATATATGACTATGATGCAATATATCTCAGAGAACTCATGTGGCAATTAAGGTTAAATGCAATCTCTTTACCAGAGGTAAATAAACATACTTTTATTGACTGTGTTGAAACTTAGAGCAGCTAAATTATAAATGTTAATGTTTAGTTTCTAGTCATCAAATTTTATGTGCCAGTAATTTGTTTCAATTAATATTACACAGATTTTATTGAAAATGTTATAAAGAAATGGATTTATGTGAATATGTTAAGATTTTTGTATCAATAGTCCTATTTATTTATTAGTGGATGATTTTAATATCTGTCCATTAGTTTTTAAAAATGGTTAAAGAAACACCAAGTTAATCATAAATGTCACCATAAAATAATTGGGTAACCGTTAAGTTGGAGAGTTATAGATGAGTTTTTTTCGCATACTGTTCAGTTCTGAAGTGTATTTGAGTAGGATGAAAATGCTTGACTGAACTGGCTTTATTGCATTCTTGTTCAGGATATTAAATATTTTACTTATTTTATACTGATGCAGAGAACTTTTCATAATTACATACCGGATCTGTCGAGGCCCGGGTTAACAATGACCGCCACCAGTACTGTTAGCCAACAGGGTGCTGGCAGAAATTGGGCTACTGTTGGCCGAAGAAGAGGAGGGGGAAGGCATGCCCAAAGGCAGGAAGAGAGGAGGAAGGTTAGGAGTGTAGTACTGAGGGTAGGAACTCGGACCGCATAAAATTCCAGCAACTAAGAAATGAGACCAAAAAAGCAACACTACTAGACAAAAAAAAATACTATTGTCAACTTCAAAATAAACACCAAAACAACCCTCAAAAATTCTGGACTGGACTAAATAATCTTCTCCACCCAGGTAAATCCTCTACCCCTACCCCAAAAAAACTAAGTGACAAAACCCCTGAAGACGTAGCAAATTCCTTTAACAATTTCTTTACTGACACTATACAATCCCTAGCAAATCAATTACCATCCACCAACTCTATAAAAACGGAAAACTTCCAACAGCTAAAATCCACCTTTAAATTTCAACCCGTCTCCACTGCCTATATAAGATCCTTACTGAAGAAATTAAAACCAACCACTCTCTCTGCAGACCTTCTCCCAGCTGAATACTTACAGATAGCAGTAGATACCATTGCGTACCCTATCTCAGTTCTTATCAATAGAACCATAGCAGAATCTACAATCCCATCAATATGGAAAATATCCCATGTCATACCTCTCCACAAAGGTGGCTTATCAACGGAACTATCAAATTATAGGCCCATAGCAATACTGTCACCATTGGCCAAAATCATGGAGAAGTGTATAAACAAACAACTGCTTTACTATCTTACCCTGAACAATTTAATAACCACTTCACAACATGGTTTTAGACCCCACCACAGTACAGCCACTGCTCTTCTCTCTTTTACTGACACTATCAATCTCAACCGAAATGACAAAAAAATATCTTCAGCACTATTTCTTGACCTATCAAAGGCCTTCGATATGGTGAACCACCAGCTACTTCACCATACACTAGAAAATCTCCAACTTGACAAACAAGCTCTGGACTGGTTTCTTGGCTATCTGGTAGGAAACAAGCCGTACTCTGGCAATCTAAGCTTTGTAACCTCCTTCCTAATACCATAGGAGTACCTCAAGGATCTATCCTGGGTCCTCTTCTTTTTACTATCTTCATAAATGACCTGTATAAAGCCATCCCTGAAGCAACCTGTATTCAATATGCAGACGACTCGACATTAGTCTGTGCTGATACATCTCCTGTCAACCTACTAACCAAAACCCAATCATGTTTCATGTTAGTAGAGAATACTATTAGGACGTAAATTGATCCTGAATCCTAACAAAACCAAATTACTACTTTTCCATCCCACTCAAAAGATAACACCCCTATCCTTTTCTATCCAATCCAAAAATGGGACAATCATCTCCCCAGACTCCTATACTAAACTATTAGGAGTCACCATAGACAACAAACTTAGATTTGATATCCATATCAATCAGACCATTAAAGCCGTTAATAAAAAACTTGGGTCACTATACCGGATTAAATCTTTTCTAACTCCAATAGCAAAAGTGACCATTGCCCGCTCTCATCTTCTCTCCACCCTCCTGTATGCCTCCCCTATGCTCACCAATCTTAACACAGTTGAACTAAATAAACTGTCGCGTTGCTATAATCAGATTGCTAGATTTGCAACAGGAATGCCTTACAGAACACACCACTGTATTAACCTAAGAAACCTAGGTTGGATTGAATTCACAAACCTACTACAGAAGACCCAACTTATTGAAGCATATAAAATCCTGAACCAACCTGACAAAACTCCAGGGCTTAAAAATTTAATTAGACCCTACAATAATCTCAGTAGTCTGCGCTCTTCAAATAAGATACTAGTTCAAACAGTCAAAGCCAACAATGTAGGGGGTGACTCACTTTTTACCAATGCCATTGGTAAAATCTGGAACTCCCTCACCCCCAGCCTTTCCTGCATTTCCTCCCTAAGCCTCTTCAAAAAAAGATTAAATCACCATCTAAAGTCACATTGGCTCTGCCAATGCTCAAGTCCTGACTAACCCTTTCTCAGACAGGTACAGATCCATTCCTAGAAGCATCCCCTCTTTCTTTCTTGTTTCTCTCTCCTCTTAACTAAAGTGATTAGCCTAGAAGGAGAATTGGTATGCTGGAATCTGTGTTTATATTTTTTATCCCTGATATTGTATATGAGAGTCCAACCACACGGTACTGCATCTCCTTTGTTGCATCTACTAATATAGAAGATAAAGTTGTTTTTTTGTTTTATTTTGCTGTCTTTGTTTTATTACAGTGTATTAATCTCTGTTTTTACTGTGGAGCTTTTCTCCCCGGGCCTCCGCTGAAAATGGACATATATCCAGTCGGACTATCCCGGTCAACATATGTAAAATAAAAATAAATAAAATAAAATAAAAATGTTGGCAGTATGACTGGTATAGGGAGAGAGCTAGCTGATATGATGGAGAGAAGGAAGGTTGATATATTGTGCGTGCAAGAGACCAGATGGAAGGGAAGTAAGGCCAGGTGTATAGGAGGCAGGTTCAAATTGTTCTATCACGGTGTGGATTGCAGAAGAAATGGGGTAGGGGTTATCCTAACGGAACAGTATGCCAAGAGTGTTTTGGAGATGAAGAGAGTGTCTGATAGAGTGGTGTTTATGAAGCTTGAAATAGATGGTGTAATGATGAATGTTGTTAGTGCATATGCTCCACAAGTTGGGTGTGCAATGGATGAGAAAGAAAAATTTTGGAGTGAGTTGGATGAAGTGGTGGTGAGTGTACCCAAGGGTGAGAGACTAGTGATTAGAGTGGACTTCAATGGGCATGTTGGTGAAGTGACCAAAGGGGATGAGGAAGTGATGGGTAGGTATGGTGTTAAGGAGAGGAATGCAGAAGGTCAGATGATTGTAGATTTTGCAAAAAGGATGGACATGGCTGTGGTGAATACGTATTTTAAGAAGAGGGAGGAGCATAGGGTGACATACAAGAGTGGGGGAAGATGCACACAGGTGGATTATATCTTATGTAGGAGGGCCAGTCTGAAGGAGATTGGAGACTGTAAAGTGGTGACTGGAGAAAGTGTAGTTAAGTAGCATAGAATGGTGGTCTGCAGGATGATGTTGGTGATCAAGAAGCAGAGAAGGAGTGTGAAAGCAGTGCCAAGGATTAAATGGTGGAAGTTAAAAAAGGGTGGTTGTGAGGTGGAGTTCAGGGAAGAGTTAAGACAGGCACTGGGAGGCAATGAAGAGTTACAGAACAGCTGGGTAACTACAGCAGAGCTAGTAAGGGAGACTGCTAGGAAGGTGCTTGGTGTGACATCTGGACAGAGGAAGGAGGACAAGGAGACAGTGGTGGAATGAGGAAGTACAGGAGAGTATACAGAGGAAGAGGTTGGCGAAGAAGAAGTGGGATTGTCAAAGAGATGAAGAAAGTAGACATGAGTATAAGGAGATGAGGCGCATGGCAAAGACAGAGGTGGTGAAGGCTAAGGCTAAGGCATATAGAGAGTTGCATGAGAGATTGGACACTAAAGAGGGAGAAAAGGACCTGTACCGATTGGCTAGACAGAGGGATAGAGCTGGGAAAGATGTGCAGCAGGTAAGGGTGATAAAGGACAGTGAGGGAAACGTACTCACAAGTGAGGAGAGTGCGTTGAGTAGATGGAAAGAGTACTTTGAAGGGCTGACGAATGAAGAGAATGAGAGAGAGAGAAGGTTGGATGATATGGGGATAGTGAATCAGGAAGTGAAGCAGATTAGCAAGGAGGAAGTAAGGACAGCTATGAAGAGGATGAAGAATGGAAAGGCTGTTGGCGCAGATGACGTACCAGTGGAAGCATGGAGGTGCTTAGGAGAAATGGCAGTGGAATTTTTAACCAGATTGTTTAATGAAATTTTGGAAAGTCAGAGGATGCCTGAGGAGTGGAGAAAAAGTGTTTTGTTACCTATCTTTAAGAATAAGGGTGATGTGCAGAGCTGCAGTAATTACAGAGGGATAAAACTGGTCAGTCACAGCTTGAAGTTATGGGAAAGAGTAGTGAAGCTTGGTTAAGAAGGGAGGTGATGATTAGTGATCAGCAGTATGGTTTCATGCCAGGAAAGAGCACTACAGATGCAATATTTGCTCTGAGAGTGTTGTTGGAGAAATACAGAGAAGGTCAGAAGGAGTTGCATTGTGTCTTTGTGGACTTAGAGAAAGCATATGACAGGGTGCCTAGAGAGGAGTTGTGGTATTGTATGAGGAAGTCGGGAGTGGCAGAGAAGTATGTAAGAGTGGTACAGGATATGTACAAGGGTAGTGTGACATTGGTGAGGACTGCTATGGGAGTGACAGGTACATTTAAGGTGGAGGTGGGATTACATCAAGGATCAGCTCTGAGCCCTTTCTTATTTGCAGTGGTGATGGACAGGTTGACAGATGAGATTAGACAGGAGGCCCCGTGGACTATGATGTTTGCAGATGACATTGTGATATGTAGCGAGAGTAGGGACCAGGTTGAGGAGACCCTGGAGAGGTGGCGATATGCTTTAGAAAGAAGAGGAATGAAGATCAGCAGGGCTAAAACAGAATATATGTGTGTAAATGAGAGGGAGGGTAGAGGAATGGTGAGGATGCAGGGAGTAGAGTTGGTAAAGGTGGATGAGTTTAAGTACTTGGGATCAACAGTTCAGAGTAATGGTCAATGTGGAAGAGAGGTGAAGAAGGGAGTACAGGCAGGGTGGAATGGGTGGAGAAGAGTGTCAGGAGTGATTTGTGACAGACGGGTACCAATAAGAGTGAAAGGGAAGGTCTACAAGAGGGTAGTGAGACCAGCTATGTTATATAGGTTGGAGACGGTAGCATTGTCAAAAAGGCAGGAGTCAGAGCTGGATGTGGCAGAGTTAAAGATGTTAAGATGGGTGTGACTAAGATGGACAGGATTAGGAATCAGTATATTAGAGGGTCAGCTCAGGTTGGACGGTTTGGAGACAAAGCAAGAGAGGTGAGATTGCATTGGTTTGGACATGTGCTGAGGAGGGATGCTGGATAAATTGGGAAAAGTATGCTAAGGATGGAGCTGCCAGGTAAGAGGAAAAGAGGAAGGCCTAAGATGAGGTTTATGGATGTGGTGAGAGAGGACATTCAGGCGGTTGGTGTGAAAGAGCATGATGCAGAGGACAGGAAGAAATGGAAACAGATGATCCACTGTGGCGACCCCTAACGGGAACAGCCAAAAGAAGATGATGACTTATTATACTTTGTTCGCGGGTATGCTTATTTGGTTTTATCCTGGAATCAGTCACAGTATATGATCATTTATAATATACTATCTGGAAATACTAAATGATGCAAGACACTTTTGGTTACATTGAACTAAATTCCAACATGGGATCAGTACATGAGATATTTTGCATAGATAAATCAGAACTGCAGAACTATTTTCTGGATCATGAAAAATGAGGCTGAGAAATGACACGAGGTGTAAGGAAGTTAAAGCGTGTTTGAAACTGATGAATGAAGAAAACTTTGGGATGACTGTACTGCAGAAGGGGAAGTGCTGAATACCTGGAAATTTGTACTGCTGGAAACAGGATACTCTGACATGGCCTGAAGAGGAAAGTACTGACTAAGTTTCTCAGCTCTGTTCCCCTATTCCCTACAAATCTGAAGAGAGAGACTGTCCTCAGACTCCTCAAATAAAGGCATTTATTTTTACTCACACCACTGGCAAAATAAGATGGTTCTTTAATCCCAAAAATGGAAGTGACACAAGTGCAGCTTAGTCATCGTCTTCTTGGAGAAAGAGTCAAAATTCTTATTTGGCAATGGTGGAAGGGTAATATTAAAAAGGATGATGATGCAGAATAACCCCAAAAGAATGTTATTAATTCTTAATATATCTGTTATACTGATGATACTGGATAATAACCCAAAAATACAAAATACAAAGTGTGCAGTCTGTGCAAATTGATTGAAAGCATAAGAATGAACAACCTATCCAGTGGGATTCACCTGTGGAAATATGGTGCAGGAGTTTATTATGGGCATAATGATGTGATTGGATGTGATTTTTACCTAGAGAGGTTAGGCTCCAAGTTAGTTCTGTGCTAGTCAATATTTGTGACTCAATAAAAAACTGATTGTAGACTAGTTGGCAAGTTATGCAGTTTACAAATTTTCTGTATAAAGGTTCATTTGTGTTTACCAGATTGTTAATATA
>NC_056750.1:644664421-644710230 GCF_019279795.1 Protopterus annectens
ATAGTAATAGCACTTTTCACCAAAACTTTATAAAATCTGATACAATATTCTTTGGGAATATGAGTTGGTAGTCTGCAGTTCTGCTCAACAGGATTTTTTTGTGTAGAATCATATATGGCTAAGTAATCCTGCTACTGAAAGAATCTTCAAACTTTCCTACATGGAAGTAATATCACTATTGTTACTAGTGAAAGGTGTATAACACAATTCCTAACAGTACTGGGTTGTGACTGAAAAGTTCTGGATTGAATAGTTATTAAATTGTACATAGTAAGCCAAAAATGTATTCCTGTGGTTTGGTCACAGATGATTTAAACATCTGCTATTACAGCAAATTCACTTGCACAACTGTAGTTTATTGATAAAAACCTCATCAGAAGTCTTTATAACACTTAAGATGGAAGTTTGTTTGTTTCTTTCGGCTTTTCCCGGTTAGGGGTCGCCACAGTGGAACTCCGGTCTGCTAATGATTGGCAGTTGATTTTTATGTACCGGCTTGCCAGGCTTGACGCACAACCTTCAACGAAGGTACACCCATTCACGCATGTCTCCACGCAGAAGATGCTCTAGCTGAGAATCGAACCGGACACCATTTTATTGTGAGGTGACAACACTACCGCAGCACCACCACAGTGGGTAACACTTAAGATGGAAGTGCTTATTATTAAAGTTTTTAATTTTACTGTAGCAGTGTAAGGTCTGGAAGGACTTGTTTAGAAAGAATAGTTTGGCAGGAGAGGTGAAAGCAAATGTCACGGTACAAAAGTGTAACATAATTGTCATACATATTATTTTTCACTGTACAAACAGACTTTATAGTCCTATAACAGGGATGGATTCTGACACTTTTGAATTACGTAAAGACCTTCCTCTACTTCAGAAGTATTAAAACAAAATACAAATGAGACTTTCATTCTGAATTACTGACTTATGATGTGTCATGAAAAGCATGAATTAATCATTCTTCATAGACAAGAAGGCTGTATGAAGCACCACAATGGGGTTGACCAAGAAAAGTAGCAAATGGAAGGGAGAAGAGGAACCAGAAATTGGAAAGGGGGCAGGAGATATGAGGACTATATGTGATCCCTATAAGACTTCACTGTGACACAGGCCCTTTTGGGAAGCAGTTGTACAGTATAATGAAAGATGGAGTCACTAGAGGGGCACAAGAGACTTTATACAGCTATTAGGAGAACTGTGTGGGAAAAGAGAAAAGCTGTGCATAGCACAGGATAGAAGGGATTGGAATTCTCAAATTTGAGGACAACAATGAAGGTAAGGTATGAATGAAGGTAGTGACAGGATGACAGAAGAAATTAGAAAGCAGAGTAGTGCCACAAAGAAAGATGTTGTGGGAATGGTGGTAAGTCATGGCAGAAGAAAGAAGGCACAGGTTATACAAATGGAGAAAGGCTCAGGGGTCTAACATGTAGCAGGAGGTGGTCAGGAGGAAGAGGAAGGAAAGGATAAAATATGAAGAGGGGTAGTTAAATGAGTGCAGGAAATATAGTATATGTCTCATATATGTAGCCTTGTGATTGCACAAAACACTGCACATGGGCAAAAAATGAATATAAGGTAAATCTATGGTGCATACACTGGGGATTCAAACAAATATTTCACACTATGAAATGAAATCTCCGTTCCATCAGTTAGAGCCAAATCCTTTAATGAAAATCCAAGTCAACAATAAGCGCTTTCGTCTGCTGCAAGGCAAACTTCCTCAGACAAAATCCCACTGGTACAGATACTTTATATATATACAAAGACCCTTCCCTTCAATTATTCAATCAAGCAATTAAACATTTTAAAAGTGATTAAAAATGCATGAATCTCCACACGGATAAAACTCAACAAGGTTGTTCCCTTTACAATTTGTGTATTCACATTTAACACAGCCAAATGCAGCACATTTATGTAAAGGTGTGCTTATATTCATGTACTTATGCATGTACATGTAAGATAAATGAATTATAAGTTATAAGTCTATTCTAATCTAATAAATAATCAAACTAGGTACTTGTAAAAATTAAATGTAGGTTTAAACACTATAAGCCTTTCCAACTAAAATGGCTTTTATATTGATGTATTCATTAAGCCCAGGGGGGGTGTTAGACCTAAGTCTCAATTGCCATTTGATCTCCTTCTGTAGCAGGAGATTCTTGACATCTCCTCCTCTAGGATCTATATCTACAACATTAATAATACCAAATTTGAAAAGTGGAGGAAAAGGACAAGCCAATGTATGCTTATAGAGGGCACTAGTTTCCTTTTTAGTTCTAATGTCATTCCTATGTTCATATATCCTTTCTTTAAGTGCCCATTCTGTTTTGCCCACATAAAAACTTGGGCAATGACCACAGGTTGCCAAGTAAACAACCATCTTGGTCTGACAATTGCCCTTACAAAATTTTACTATACTTCCTAGTCCATTATTCAAGGAAATACTATCTAATGAATGAATGCATGGACACTGAACACATCTACCACATGAGTGGGTACCCCTGACATATCTAGAGGATATGTCCCTTCCTTCTAAGGTTCTTTTAAAATGAATGCCCACTTTGTGTATAAAGGTAGGTTTACTTCCTACTACCTCCATAATGTCTGAATTGGTCTTGAGTATAGACCAATTGTCCTGCAAAATCCTTTTAAAAAACTGGGAAAAGTTGTTGTGTTCAATAGAACATGCTCCTGAAAAATCCTTGGATTCCTGTACTGAATTGACTTGACTGGACAACTGGTGGCCAAGTAATGGTTTATAACGGGTACCCATCCCTGATACACTTCACCCAGAATCTCACCTAGCATCTCCTTAGGATAGCCTCTCTCTCGGAACATTTCACCCAAAAGGGAGAATTCCTGTAGGAGGTCTTCAAAATCAGAAGTCATCCTAGCCACTCTGACAGCTTGTCCTTTTACAAGACTTCTTTTCTGAAAATATGGATGTTGGCTGTCAAAGTGGAGGTAGCTATTGCACCAAGTAGGTTTTCTGTATATCTTGGATTTAAAACCACCATTAGTTTTTGAAAGTGTAATGTCCAAATAACTGATGCTGTTGCTTTTAACTTGGTGCGTGTAGGACAGAAAAGATGTAGAACCATTAATGTAAAGTATAAAATCATCTAGCTCTTTCTGAGTCCCGTCCCAGATGACAAAAATGTCATCCAAAAATCTGAAATAAGTTTTGATATTAGAAAAAAATGCACTCCGAAAAACATATTGAGTTTCCCATTCCAGTAAAACAAGGTTGGCATAAATGGGGGCGCAAGCCGCCCACATAGCAACACCACTCACTTGCTTGTAAAACTCGCCCTCAAAAGTGATGTAATTATTGTCCAACACCACTTCCATTAATTCCAATAACAAAAGTTTGCTATCCACGGTTAAACCAGAATACTTGTGGATACTTTTTTCACATATAACTTAGTCCCATATAACTTTCTCAAATCAGCTTCACATAAATTATGGAAAGCAGTTGTCACAGGCAGATTAACTGGTATAAAGGTACTACATCTTTTGCAAGTATTATATGATATAATAGCATTATTTGAACCAAAAAGAACCTTTAAATTTATATTCCGGATAAACTGTTTTAAATCTGTCAAAGCTGAGGTTAAGCCATCCCCTGCTGTAGGAATAAAGCTAAGGCCTTTGTTTAAAACAGAGACACATGGTCCATCTAAGGGAATATCAGAAAGATTCAAAATACCTTGTGTTATCTGCGACTCACTTTCCCATGCTTGACAGGGCTGACGTTTTTCCGTTTCACAGGACCGCCCGACTGTCATACTAGATATGTTATGAACTTTAGTAGTAGAACAGGTTCGGTTAAATATATCACAGCCGAATACTGGCCTGTGTTGATGGCCTGTCCAGAGGTTAGGCAAATTTTAGGTGAAAAGCCTTACTACTCATATAGGAATATGAGAAGTATTAAAAGCTTATTATGTTATAAAGATTTTAATCTTGGCTTAAAGCTGAATGCTTTCTCTGATCGTATTGGTACTTTTAAATGTATGAGCTGTTCTTGTTGTATAGACATTGCTGCTACCCCTAATTATGCATTTATTCATCCCGTTACTTAAAAAGAGTTTTACTTTAAATCAGTAGCATTCTGTAACAGTGTAAATGTGGTGTATTTGGCTACTTGTAATGCCTGTTCAGCATTCTATGTGGGCAAGACCACACGTAAACTTAAATACAGAATAATTGAGCATAAGTCAGAGGTTAGAAGGGAGGTTGAGAATAATGCTCTTTTCAAGCATATTAAAACACATGGGAATACTCATTGCTTTAAATTTAGATGCCTAGATTTAGTTAAACCTCATAGTAGGGGTGGTGATATTAATAATGTTTTAGATATTAAGGAATATGAATGGATTTTAAGACTAGCAGCGGATTCCTCACCTGGATTAAATTCTACTGTTAGCCTAAAGCCTGTTTTAAGTAAAATTCAGCGTGTTAAGCTATTTTAAATATTTTTGCATTTTGTATATATGTTATATTATATTGTGTTTATCGGTCATGTGATTTTGGCTGCTATCATGTGACTGTTTTTTGCTCCTATTTAAAGCAAGCTGCTTTTGTTTTAATGATTGTTAGTATTGAAGAAGGGTTTCACCCAAAAGCTTTGCTGTGATATATTAAATTGTTTTCTGCCTACGTTTGTTTGTTTCTTTGGTATTCCTGCATTCCAGTCTTGTTTTGTTGGACCATTGTATTCTCTCAATGAAATTTTTGAAATTATGATCAGATTTATCAAAAGAGCTCCTTATTGTAACATCAGATATTACAGTTTAAGTATTTGCAGCTGCAAGATCCAATATTTTATTTTCCATGGTATTTTCATGCACAAATTATGTAAACTCATGAAATGACTTTCTGCGAAATGCCTGTCAAATTATTGAAACTGAATTCTTCACAGTTCAGGGCAATTAAAATCTCCCAGTAATATACTGTTCATACATTCCAGTTGCCTAACACCTCCATATATATTCTTCATGATTGTTTGTGTCTGTCCCTGGTTTTCAATAACAGCCAATCCTTTAGAGTCAACAAGCACCAAAATGTTCACAATAAGCTTTTCCCGAATTTCATAAGAAGAAATAAGCACTGATGGAATAATCTTAGAGACCAATAACAAAAATTCGACCTCCTTAAAAAATAAAATATTTTCTTTCTGCAATTGCAATCTAAATATAAATATATATGTGTTGTGTGTGTGAATTTTTTTTCCTTTGTTTTGTGTTTCACTCCTTTTGGATAGAAGTATTTGTCCTTCAGTAATTCAAAGTGCATCCATATATGCACACACTTGCACACAGATAGATAGATGAATATACATGGCATGATGCAACAAAGCTTCTTGAATGACATAGTGTGCCATAAGTTTGATAATGAACCTCTTGTGAAAAATACGTAATCGTACTTTCAAGAGTATGAATTCCAGCTATTAATCATATAAGTGACTATCCCATTTCCAAGATGTGTTATTTCACCCTGAATTTAGACATCAGTTGCTAAAATCTATTCTCGCCATGACTCTAGATCTCTTCTCATCATTTCTGGAATCTTTCTCTGTACCAGCCAAGCTACATCATTTTGCAGGATCACCAGAGAACAACCTTCTCATCTCTAACCTTTTAAATTGTTCTTTAGTTCACAGTACTTCTGTGAAGAAAATTAAACGAATCCCAAAATAAAAGAAAATAAAACTGGCAGTATGCAATGTTATCTTTCAGAAAATTACATTTTTTTCCACGTGGAAGCATCCCTGCAGCATGCACACAGAGGTTGTGCACCACATCTCTGCATCTGTAAATATATTTGAGATAATGCAACTATGGAGCAAAGAGAAACTTCCTCACTCTCATATTTTTGCTCTACTGCTATTAAGATTTAGTTGTTCTGCATAAATGGAGTAGAGGTAATTAGACTTGACTGATTATGCCTGTTTCAATGAAATCCAGTGCACATAAACCCATTGTTCCTCTGAGAGACAACGGCATAGACTAGTCATAGTTCAAATCCTTGGAGATACTGCACTGACCAGGATTGTTTCCTCTATTCTGAGATGCACTCCCTTATTTTAGACAATTGCTGAAATCTAGCAGCATCCAGCTCTTACTGACTGGAGAAATGCCATTGCTATCAGGGAACTCATATGCATGTGTATCGTGCTAGGTGGAGTTGCATGAAATCATAAAAAGCTGCTTATATTATGGCAAGAAAGAATGCATAAAGCCTTAGAAATAAACATTTTAACCCCGGCTGCATTTCATCCTACAGACTAAAAGTTACTTACCTGATACAAGGACAACCACCAGTGTGGACAGGAGAAAGAAAAGGTGGAAGGCCTTCATGTTGCTACTATTTTGAATATTATGAAGAGGACTGAAGTCAGACAGAGCATTTATATCAGCAGCACCTTACAAAGCAATCAGTGGTATAGCCATAATATTAAAATAGCTATTAGGGCATACATTTCTAAGGTATCATAAAAGATCATTTATGATTAACTATAGAGATATTACTTTCCATTAATGCAAAGTAAAAACAGAGTTGTGGTTTACACTGAATGAAAGAAACCATTTAATAATGCGTGTGTATATATACTCTATTTAAATTATTTCTCAGAAAAGCATGGTTAAATGCCACTTTAACAGACAAGATCATTTTCCTGTATCATTTTTCTATATGCATGCAGAGCACAGCATAATCTCTTTATATATCCTTTACAGTATTATAACAAAGGCAGTAAAGATATGGTGTACGTGAATCATAGACTCTGTCAGTAGGTGTTAGTGTATGTGTGTGAGTGTGATAAGGAAAAAGACCTGGCAACCTATGCCTCTGACCCCCCCCCACACACACACACACACCTTGCACACTCTGCAGTTAGTGGTGGCCGTGTGTGGTGTCACTCTAGGATTCAGCTAGACTCCTAACACAGAGAGCACAATTCCTACTTTAGTAAGAAATGCATTACATTTAATATTATAAGTATAATAAACGAATGACCCCAAGTTTTCACTTTTTTTATTTTTCTGGTAGTCTATCCATGATTTATATGCAAGTTGAATATTTTCCTAGATACCTCCTTTTTGCACTCCATAATATAATTACTGAACCTAGCACTTGCCATATTCTTATTTTGTCAGTGCACATAGATATCTGTTGCTTTCATTTGTGACCCTTCTTCCTTACATCACTTGAGTTCAAGAGCCTGATATTCACAAAAACAAAATGTTTACTGTCTTTCAAATATTCAAATACAGTTTACATCAGCACGTTATTTTGACATGTTTAGTAGGAATTTCTGAAGCAGGTACCATCAAATGGGACCTCCAACAGATTGAATGTAGGTTCATTTCATAAATGAAGGGGTCAGTAGAAGTTTAACATGATATTTACACTTCAGTAAAGCACACTAACATATACTTTATTGTAAGGCCTGGAGATAAGAAATAAAAAGAATTTAGATTTTTATACTTATCCTATATGAACAGAATACTGGAACAATTTCATGTAACAGAGAGACTTTCCATAACTGTAGCAAAAGCACATTTTCTGGAAGAACATAAAGAATTAAGTAGTGTTTCTCATAACAAAACAGATGGCATATATTACACTGAGTTATTATATTAGAAAGGTGAGTAAGTATGACCCTGTATCATTCACATGCAACTGTATATAGGGATACACTACCTGTGACCAGATACACTGGCAGTGCACAGTAAATGTGCTAATAAGGCAGAAAGACACTCACTTCATCCTAAAGCTATGAAGCCATCAGATAACAAAGGGTCATCCCCTACACAGCACCAATGCAGCTATGGTTCTGAAGCCAAAAGTGTATCCACTAATATAATCACTACAGATACAAATGCACATAAGGTTAAGCAGCTAACAGATACAATAAAATAAAAGCCTGAACCAGTTTCAATTGTCACATGGCAATGATCATTGAGAATGATTCCGTTGTTTATTTTATAGACTTATTGTGAAATGTTGTTCATTTCACTGAATTTGGTACTGCTTACTGTCAGTCTATCATCTGGCATCTCCTTATACCTATGTGAAGTTTGCATCACAGAAGGATCATGCAGTCAATTAGTAGCCTGCCAACAGACTGCTGATGTCAGCAATGGAGTACAATGGCATAATGAGATGCAAATGTAGGTCATGCACAAGAAATGTATACCCAGTCTTAAGTAGGACACAGAAGTCATGGATTTATTTTTTACTTGTTTATTAACTGGATAAATACACATGGAACAAAGGCTTCAGCAATGATTTGCTATATCTTTTCCCCCTTGGTCTCTATAGTATAATGTAAGAATATTGCATGAAGTTGTCACTGGTGACACACTATTAGCAATGCCCATTTTTGGAAAGGAAAAAATGTGCTAAATCTCTTTGGTGAAAGTCAGCTCAGCCAGTAGAAACATGACTACAGTTTGTAAGTAAAATCATTAAGTTTTATTTTAAATTAAAACCTGAGCACCACAGCACTCTGTGTAGGGTATAAACTGTAGCAACACCTTGCTATGTTCACAGCAAGCAGTTTGCAACAGTTTAAAAGTGAAAAGAAATGTAGTTTAGGGACAGGCTAATTTGTCCAAGGACACCACTGTAAGGGGGGGGGGGGGGGGGCTAGAATAGGGAAATCAGGTAATGGATACAGGGCTAAAGTATGGGTTAGGGAAGGGTAAGGGTTAACAGTTAGAAAGGAGGGTCAGTGTAGGAGGAAGTGAAGTAATAATTAAGGAGGAGTTAGTTTGATTTTATTAAGTAACTGGCAGTTAGAGGAATCAGATTCTGGTATGAGATTGCTGTTAATTGCAAGTTTATGTCCCAAGACAACCAGAAGTAGATACCTGGGCGCAGGTAGGCGTTGGATTTCTCTGGTATGGATGTTATGGGATTTTTGAGAGATTTGTGGTGGAGAAGTTCAGCTATATTTGATAAGGCCATTATTGTTATTCACTTTATTGTTTGCATTTCTGTACTGTTCAGCTGACAGGCCGGTGCAGTGTGGCATGGTGCATACTGATAAGTGCTGCAGGGCATGCTGACAGGAGGCTGCAGCGAGACATGAGGCTTGCTGACAGGCATTTTTTTTTAGATGTTGATCGAGTTTGTTCTTAGTTTGCTTGCGACTGGGCCTTATAGCAGACCAACATGCTCTGGCAGTTGGTCAGCCTTGTTTGGTAGTGTTAGGTAGGGTAGGACTGTAGTGGGGTTTTTTTTCACCGTGCTCATGGTTTTTCTGTTTACAGATGGCAAAGACCTGCAGTTTAAAGGAGAGATGGGCAGCTATCATGACTCAGGCAGAAGAGTTGTTCAAGTACGTACCAATAGGGGATCCGCCTATGACTGAAGGCTCCAGTGTGACTGGAGGCAAGAGAAGATTGCAGCCAGAGAAGCAGACATCTACCACCAGAGGGAAGTGAGCCAGGAAGTCAGCAGTTGCCTCCGTCAATGAGAGTTCTGCTGTGGAAGAAATTAATCCAGCCACGGTGGCAGGTAATGGCAACATGTCAGGGATAGGTAGGGTTAACATTAGGTCGGTTACTCCTGGGGGTGGGGATGCTATTTTGGGAAGTTTAGGTGAGGAGCTGCAAGGTTTAGTTGATGGGGATTGCTGGGGTGATCAAGATTCGCTCAGATGGTGTGAGAAGGTACAGGGTAATATGTCCGGTTTGAAGGTGGTGGGGGACAAGAGGAGGACCTTGCTTTCAGGGAGTTTAGGATTGGCTGTAAAGTGGGTGGGTCTCCTTCAACATGAACTGGGTTTGATTTTGGAATTTGTCTGGGGGACAGGTTGGCTACTCAAACATTGTCAACAGGGGAAAGGGGATTTTTTTTACTCTGCATATTCCTACTTTGGTAAAGAAGATACTGAAAGTTGAGTATGTTGACATATTTGAGATGATTGCCGTGGATGGGGTACAGTGTGTGGTTGAAGTGGACATGACAGATAATAAGGACTTATTGGCAGCTCCAGCAGTTTTGAGTCAGAAAAAAAGGTTGGAAGGTTTAGAGCCAAGACATGGGAGAACTGGGTGCTGGGTTTTGTTTATTATATGACAGTCTGTTCGGAAAAGGATAGCTCCCAGGCTTAATTCAGGTAGATATGCTTGGCTGGTGTGCAACTTTTTGCATACTTGTTTGATTTATACTGGGGTGCATTCGGCTTCTGAGTGTTAGCATCGAGAGGGGGATCATGTGCACTCTGTTTTGGCACAGAATGATAGGGGGCTCCTTTTGTTGCAAGGTCAGTCAGAGGTTAGTGGGTGGAGTAGTTTTCTAGGGCAGTGAGGCAATACATCCTCTCAAGGGCCCATTAAAGTACATGTATTGTGGCAGGTTTTAGCTATCTTTCCAGATGTGGAGGGTGCTGTTGAGTTCATTTGGGGGGTTTTAACAAATAAATGTTTTTAGCCCAAGATTATAATGAAATGGCAAGTCTGAAATAGTCAGCAGACAAAATAGAGTAAGTAACACTAAAAGTTAATAATAATGTAAACACAGAATCTATACAAAATTTCTTAAATTTTGCAGCTTCACTACACTTCAAGGTGAAGGATCTGCCACTATATTCCTGATCTCTAAATGTGCTACTGCTAAGATGTCACAAAGTTAGGAAAATGGAAAAGTAGATATAAATCCCTTTCCCTTTACTTTAGCTCATCTGACTTTGAAACAGTAGTAAACAAAGCAGCAGCAGAAGGGCAGGAGCATTAGCAATGCAGCACTTCACAAAGACAGCTGCCATGTTAAGTCTTAGCAAAACAATATATTACAGATGGTAGTCATAAGCATCACAAGTGCTCACATGTAACTCTCTCAGTGCAAGATATTACTTAAATTTGTCATTACTTTTTATTTATATGCAGTCAAACACAAAATAAATAAATGCATATCAATAATGACTTAATTGTTAAGTTTTGCCATCACCTTTTCATTAAAAAATTGTATTGTAACGTATCGGCTATCACTACACGGTGTTGACTCCAAATCCACTTTCAACATTGTGTCCCTAATATTCGTTAGAGATAAACTTTAAATGTGCCTCTGCAAAATTCTAACAAGCAAATGAGTAAAACAACTATTACAAAAACAACACTGGCAACTGCCAAAATTATGAGCCTGTATTTCATCTGTTGAATATTCAATATACATTTTCATTTTTCACTTTGACCCCAGATTGTCACCATATTGTTCACTGGGTAGTTGACAGGGACTACTGTCACTGATGCTGAATGTGAAGGGTCCGATAAGTATAAAACTTCCAAATATTTTTCCTTGCTCCCCATCTTCCCATAGCTGATGATCAGATGCTCCTGATGTCCCTTCTATAGCTCTAGGTCTTCAAATCAAACGTCTTTCCCTTGAACATAATCCAAAACTAGATTTTTCAATAGCCCAGTGCTCTTGGACCCACTTCGCTTTATCCTAAACTCATGGTGCTAGACTCCTTAAAACTGCCCTCCTTCAGAAAGACTTGAACTATAGAAGGGCTCCTCAGCTGCAATCTACCTGAAAAAAGCTCCTGCTTTGTCCCTTGGATATAAAAAGACCTGAAAAATTTTCTACCAACTTTATTCTGCTTATATATGTGGTTTAAAAGCTCACATTTGTGCTTGTTTCCCACCTTTCCTGTAACTAGTCTAGTCCAGATACAGATTTGCTGTATCCAGGACTGTTTGTAAGCTTCTCAGCCCCCCAAGCCTTTCTGTGTTGAAGGAAAGCCTTCTAGCTTATCAGTGGGAGTGGTAAGCTCTAGGTAGCCTATCTACCATAAGAGTGGTTTCTGGCCCAGAAATTGTAGTTTATTAGCCATTTGGGCAGTTTTTCCATCTCTTTCAACCTTATGGTTTAAAAGCCCACATTTCCACTTCTTTCCCACCTTTCCTGTAACTAGTTTAGTCCAGATACAGATTTGCTGTATCCAGGACTGTTTGTAAGCTTCTGAACCCCCAAGCCTAAGCCTTTCTGTGTTGGAGGGAAGCATTCTAGCTTATCAGTGGGAGTGGTAAGCACTAGGTAGCCTATCTACCACAAGATCCAGGTACAGATTCTTAATTTTAGCACTTGAATTTGCTTATTCATGCTCAGCACTTGTTCAAAACTTGTTGTAAGCACTAAATAAGCTACAAATTACCACAGTACTCAACCTTCCTCTTTACCTAGAGGAAAACAGTTTTTGTACTTACTTTCCTCACTTGCTTAGAGAAAAACAGCTCTTGTAATCACTTTCCTCACTTGTCTAGAGGAAAATAGTTTTTTATTCAGGCACGTCCAAGGGTCATCTCCCAGTGTTCTCTCCTGTCTATCTGATTAATCTGGGCATCTTTAGGCAATGTAGCAATTGCCTCATTTACACAGACAACCCTCTCCTCCTACCACCCAACACTATAACCTGTGAGAGATGCACACATCTAGCCAAACTAGAGGTAAAGCTCTCTCCAACTAAGACTGAACTAGATAGTCAAGAGGAGAAGGTAAACACTTGCACCACACCACACTCATCACATAGTCACACTAAACCTACACCACCAAAATCCAAACATAAAAACACAAAAGTATTCGCGGAGGCTCTCAATAATAATTTGCTCAAGCAACAGGGACCTCCAAAGCAGAAACGCAAACAACCTCCACCCCCCAACACAACCCAAATGACACATAGCCCACAGACTCATTGTGCCAATAAACCACAGCCCATAAGGCAAAACAACGTACCCAACACAATAGTCATAGGTGACTCTATAGTCAGGAACACTGATGTCCCACTCACCAGGCTAAACAAGGAGAAGGTTACTGTCAGCTGCCTGTCAGGTGCCAGGATCCGCCACATAACCCACACACACACAGGTCACTCCACAACAAGTACAAATATGACTCTGTCATTGTCCATGTTGGTGTGAAGGACCTGAGACGTACCTCCCTGGACTACATGAACAGAGACATGGAAGAGCTCTCCGATCTTGTAGCCCAGGCAGGTATGACCCTAGCCCTGAGTAGCATCCTGCCATCACCCAAAATGATACCGCAGTACAAGGACAAAATGATTGACTTCAACAATTGGCTAAGCTTCTGGTGTCATTCTTGGGGATCCATTATCTGTCTGCCTGGGAAGACATGGTCGACAGACCACTATGCTTTGCCACAGATGGCCTGCACCTGTCACCCCTAGGATTCCGGATACTGGCTAAGGCTCTTGCCACTCCTATAGTGCTTTTTTAGGCAAGGTTCAAATGACAAATTCACCACTGTAACAGGAACTGGCAAGAAAAAACTGAGGGTAATTTTACTTAATGCTAGAAGTCCAAATCTTAAAAAGCACTCACTCAAGGCACTCCTTAAAATGGAGAACATTGATAGCTGTGTAGTGACTTGAGACCTGGTTCAAGGCTCTAGAGAGCACCCCTGCATTACCAGGCTATAACTCATACCACACTTTTTGCCATCTAACCTGGACCAGAACACCAAAGGCAGAGGTGTGTCCGTATTCATTAATGATATCCACACCTCCAGGCTAGTTGTGCAGCATAATGCATCAGAGGTTATCCAAGTGCAACTAACTCTGGGCAAAACTGCAATCCAAATTGTAGCTTGCTACAGATCCCCCACTATGCCCCAGGATTCCCACTCCTCTTTTCTTGATATACTGGAAAATAGTAGGGTTCAACCAAACACCCTAATAATGGGCGATTTCAACTACCCCACCATTAACTGGGAAAACTACTCCTGTACCAACTCCTTCTCTCAATTCTTTCTGGAATTCATGAATTCCGATGCTCTGGATCAGCCCCACCAGGGGCAACAATATCCTAGACCTAGTCATTACCAACATGAGTGACCGGTGTTCCACACAATGTCAACTCCTCATTGGTCAGATCCAACCATAAGCTAATCAGCCTAGATATCTGCATCCCACCCCCACCCACCATTAAGGAAACCATGGTAAAAAATTTCTCCAAAGCCAACTTCATGCTTCTTAAGACAGAAGTGGCGAACTTCATGACACCCATGCAGATGGACAATACAGTTACGACTGCTGAATCTTACACAAATGCACTCTAAGCACTTACACAAATGCATGGATCATGCTATCCCAAACAGAACCAAGCCACTATCCTCCAAAAAAGGAAGCCAATCTGGTGGTCCCCTGCCATAAACAAACTCTACAACAGAAGGAAGAAACTTCTGCAAAAGAGAGTAAAATCCCATGAGTGGAAAAGCTCCCTGGTCAGCCTAAATAAGAAGCTGAGATCCCTTATAAGATACTCCAAAGCTAGCTACATAAACCAAATTGTCACTGATTCTAAGGGTAACTACAAAGCATTCTATAGCTATGTCAAGAATCGCAATGGCAACACCCAGATCTGCTCTGAGTTACAGGACAACGGTATGAAAATTACAGAACCAACTGATATTGCCAACATCCTGGCAGATAGGTTCCGTGCTAACTTTACCCTCCTCTCACCCCCTAAAAGGCCCATATCTATACAGGAAGAAAGCAGAGTCGCAGTAATCATATCTATGCAGGTAAAAGCTGCACTCTCTAAAATCAAAAACACAGCATCCATAGGACGGAACAACATCCCAGGCTGTGTTTTACACGAACATCAGAACAAACTGGCTCCCCACCTAAGCACCATGTTCATAGTCTCGTGTCAGGCTTTGTGCCCACTGAATGGTGCACAGCAACAGTTATCACACTCTACAAAGGGGGAGCCACCACTGATCCTGGGAACTATCGCCCTATTAGCCTGACAAGCCTGATGTGTGCCAAATGTATCATCATGGAATTCAAACAAAGACATTGGTAACCTCCAAACTCTGGACCCCACCCAGTTCGGGTTTGTGAAAGGCAGATCATGCTTTCTGAACCTGATCGACTTCTTTGAGGCAGTCACCAAACCGTAGATAAGGGTAAGGTGGTTCACACAGCCTATCTTAACCATGCCACGGCTTTCAACACCATCCCCCATTCTGGAATTATAGCTAAACTCACTAAACTAGGTATAAATCCCTATGTCACAAGATGGGTTGCCAACTGGCTCACTGACAGAACCCACACTGTAAAAGTTGCAAACTCCAAATCTGACTTCAAACCAGTGATAAATGGAGTACCACTAGGTTCAGTCCTGGGACCTCTCCTGTTTGGTATCTACTTCTCTGAAATACAGGCTAACACAGAAGTCCTCTGGCTACCGAAGTTCACAGATAACTGCAAGCTAAGAGCCATAGTCGAGTCCCCAAATGACTTGGCCATCCTACAGAAGGGCCTCACTGAAATAGATGCCTGGTATCAGAGACATGGCCTCAAGCTCATTGCAAAAAAGTACATTGTCATCCCCTTTGGTAAAAACTCTGCACCCATGAACTACCACATAGATGGCAGTCAACTTAACGCCGAATGTGTGATAAGAGACCTTGGGACCGAGGCGGACAGTAGTCTCTCCTTTGATAATCACATCACCACAGTAGTTAGGAAATCTTTCTATGTAGCACACCTCATCACAAATGGGTTCTCATCCAGGAAAGAAGAGGTAATTTTTCCCCTCTACTCGGCACTCATTAGACCCATTATAGAGTACAACGTCCCTTTTGGAATATACCTTACAAGACATCTGCAGCAGCTGGAAAGGCCACAGCAGTGCCTCACCAAGAGGATTACTGGACACAAACAGATGCCGTACACAGACCATCTCAAAAATCTCCAGCTTTACTCTGTAGCATATCGCCTACTCCGAGGAGATCTCTGCCTAACATATAAAGCTATGTCAAACACAAAGCTGTTGGACATGCTACACCTAAAGAAATCCCAATCCCTCTGAGCTACATGCTCTAGGGACCTAAACCTTGTCACCACAATAAACAGGACATGCTGGAGGGATAGTTTTATGTCCCAGAGACTTCCCATACTCTGGAACAAACTACCCATCTATGTCAAGCAAAGTTCCTCACTAGCACTCTTCAAGAGAAATCTTGATGAGTGGGTGGGAAATAGGAAATACACCTTGGGGTTCACTTCTGTGGCTCTGCTCGACAGGGGCATAGAAAATTAACTTTCTATGGTGACGTAAGCCAGGGAACCTTGTTGGCTTGGCTTACCTAGGCCCTTGGGCTGATAGCCTAGTACCTACCAATGAACCTATAAATCACTCCTAGACACCCCTACAAAAGCCCTATCCATCCTTAACTTCCATTATAATTTGGCTATTCTGACTTCAACAACCTCAAGGGAACTCCTACCTTGAATTTCTATCCCTGCTAGCTCAAAACTACAATAACTAGTGGGTCCTTAGATTAAAACAGAAACTGCTAAACAACTCCAAAGAACAAAGTAAAAATGAAAAAGCAGCAAACCAAAGAACAGGAAGGAACCGGACCACAAAATTAATAAGTTTTCGTTTGTTTAATAAAACACCACAAACTTCATCAGAATAAATACAAACACTTAAAACCATCCTTTAAATACTTGTCATGTGCAAAAAATCATCCAGTGACAAAATACTTCAAATAAATTTAAATAACCACTGTGATGTCATGAAAATTTAAAAATACACTACATTTGTTTGTACAAAAACTTATATATATATATATATATATATATATATATATATATATATATACATATATAAAATAGTTAACAATAACAAAATACTGCACAGTGTTTCATCAAATAAAGCCCATTTTGTGAACAGCTTGACTCTCTATATCAAAGCCTTTGTAACTGAAGAAAACACTTGATGTTAGTAGTTTCATTTAGTTCTGGAGGGTAGTCTGCTCTTAAAGCTATCTGCCATTTAGTTTCCCTACATTCTAGCAAGGCTTTAAAATTACCCACCAAAGGACCATAAACTACTTTATCTAAAACAAAGAATGCACATTTCTTAAAGTTGTTACATAACAAAACATGTCGTGCCAGTGCATTATTCCTGTCTTTTTTTCTCACTGCTAACACATGTTTATAAATCATTCTACTTAATGACCTGATGGTTTTGCCAACATAAAAACTGGTACAGGAATTATATACTGCAAGGTAAACAATACCCATAGAATCACATGTAAACCTTTGCCCAAATAACTTTCCTGAAATGTTTCAACTCAACAGAACCTGAATTGGCTATATAACTACATTGCCTGCAATAACCACAAGCAAAAGTTCCAACAGGGTTTTTAACTTCATTGTGTGATGTCTTAGAAGTACTTTCAAGTATGCTTCTTATATTACATACCTTTTTATAAGTGAACGGAGGTTACCAAAAAGACTTTCACCAATTCAGAATGTCCAAGCAACACCTTCCAATTTTCCTTAATAACACGACTAATATTGTCCATTCCATCTGAAATGGGCAAAGGAAATGCAAGCTCAAACACCTTGTTGTGATTCACCCCTCTTGCTACACTGAAATTGCCTCTCAAAATGGGGCTAGCTAAACTGTCACTAAGAGTTGTAACTTCAGCAACAATATTACGTAACCAAAACAAATCATATCCTCTGGCTATAAAAAATCCAGTCATTTTATTAACCTCACTATCAAAAACAGAATCTTCACTAGTCAAACAACTTAACCTTATAATTTGTCCCTTGACAACCCCTCTTTTCCACTACAACCCTGATGTACTCACCATTACAGAGACCTGGTTTAAACCCAGTATCCAAGATGAAGACTATCTCCCTCCAGGGTATAATACACTTAGATATGATAGAACACACAGGAAAGGAGGAGGAGGAGCCATTCTCTTTAAAAACACCCTTAACCTCCAGCTCCTGCACACTACACCACCCACATTTCAAAATGCTGAAGTCCTATTTTCTGTCCTCTCCATAAGAAAAACCAAGAAAATCAATATAATATGCTGCTACATACCCCCAGGCAGTAACTCACTCATAATAGAAGACATCCTACACTGGATAAAGGACAACCTACTGCAGGAAACAATCCTACTAGGTGACCTAAACACCGACTGGATAGTCCAACTCCAGCACCCCTCTACACATATTAACATATGGGTTCTCTCGACTAACTGAAGAACCCACTAGAATAGACAAGAAAACAAAAAAAGAATCTATGCTGGACTGGACACTGACCAACTATCCCAAGCAAAACTATACAGTAGGCTGTCTCCCAGATGATCTAAGTGATCATCTCTCCACCTTCCTACTCCAAACGCACTCCAATCACCCCAAACCAGTTGTCTACTAACTAGTACGAGATGACCATAACTTTACCCCACAATACTAAATACTGTCCTAAGTCACTGCAACTGGGAACCACTATGAACCCTTGGGTTAGACCAGGCAGTAGACTACTTCAACACTACCTTCTCCAACAGTCTTGCTCCCAGCAGAAAGATCAGAGTTAAGGCCAACTATGCACCCTGGCTTAGTAGGGACACTAGAGCCTTGCTAAAAGCCAGAGATAAAGCCAGAAAAATCTGGAAAACTCATAATACCCCTAGCTCCATGCAATACTATCAACAGCTTAGAAACAAGGCCAAGGCTGAAACCAAAATAAACAAACAAAACTATTTTCTCAGTGCCCAAAGCAAATATTCAAAGAACCCACAAAAATTCTGGCATGCCATTAACTCCCTACTAAAGCTAGACAAAACCAATACTCCAGCTCCTAACTCTACAGACAATACCCTAGACACAGCCTCTCAATTTAATAACCATTTTACTAACTCCATCTTAGCCCTGTCCAGGCAAATAACCAAAAATAGCCTACCTCAAACACAACAAAACCTATCCCATAGCACCCCCTCTTTCGGCCTATCACCTGTCCCCACCTCAACTATCAAAATCTCCTCCTAAAACTCAAACCAACCACAATGGCAGCTGATAACATACCTGCTGCATACCTAAAAATGGCTAGTGACTCCCTATCATATCCTCTCTCCATCCTAATCAACCGCTCCATACAAGAATCCTACATCCCCAAACTCTGGAAAGTATCTCACATCATTCCTCTCCATAAAGGAGGTAACTCCTATGACTTCTCCAACTACCGACCTATTGCCATCCTATGCCGCCTATTTAAAATTCTTGAGAAATGCATCCACTTGCAGGTGATGACATTTCTTAACACACACAATCTCTTATCAACCACGCAACACAGTTTCTGTCCACATCACAGCACTACCACCGCCCTTCTGTCCTTCACTAATCATATCAACCTTCACAGGAATGATAAATATGAATCCGGCATTTTCCTGGTCCTCTTAAAGCCATTTGACATGGTCTCCCACTCCATCCTTCTTGACTCACTAACATCACTATCCTTCACCTCGTCTACTATAGCCTGGTTCAGAAGCTACTTATCTGACAGGCAACAATCTGTCCAGTGGAAAGGAACTCTGTCTCCACAACTTCCAACCACCATAGGAGTCCCACAGGGCTCTATACTGGCCCACTACTATTTTCTATATTAACAAATAACCTCAATAGCTCTACACAGCATGCCACACACATTCGATATGCAGATGATTCAACCCTGATCTGCTCTGCCTCATCTACCACCACCCTACAAACACTCACTCAGGATACCTTCAACTCTGTAGAAAAATGGATCTCAGGTATCCAACTAATTCTAAATCCCAAAAAGACAAAATTGCTACTATTTTCCCCTAATAGATGAACCCCCCTTTAGCATAACATCTAAGGATGGCACCACCATCTCCCCTTCTAACCACACCGAACGTCTGTGCATTGAAATTGACAATAATCTTCACTTTGATGTCCACATCTCACATACCATAAAACTAGTACACAAAAAGCTAGGCTCCCTCTACAGACATAAGTCCTTTCTCTCACATAAAGCTAGTGTTACTCTTGCACAAATCCACCTCCTCTCAACTCTACTATATGCAGCATCTATCTTCACCCAAATCAGAAAGTGTGACATAGACAAACTGGAATCATGCTACAATAAAATAGTCAAGTTTGCTACTAACTCAACCTATAGAACCCATCACTGCACTGCACTAAAAGAACTAAAATGGCTTGAGTTACCACAGCTACTTAACTATCACCAGCTGGGTACAGCCTTCAATATTCTCAAATATCCTGAACCACCCCCTCAATATCTAATCTACTTACTGTCTACACTGCAAACCAGTACCTTAGATTTAGTGAAAAATGTCTCCTCTGCATCACCAAGGCCAATAATAATGCAGGGAAAGCACTCTACTCCAACACCGTTGCCAGAAATTTGAACTCCCTACTCCATTCCATGTTCACTGCCCCCTTCACCTCTATATTCAAAAACTCCCTCAAATCACATCTCCTTAGTACCTGGTTATGTCCCTGCATCACATAACCTTACCCATACTACTATTAACTCTCCAAATTGCCCTCAGATCACCTGCTTGTTCATTTCAAAAGTTGAACTTTAAACTGTAGAACTTACTTAATATATTTTCTTCTCTTACCAATATATAACTGACATTGTCATTCTCCTCATTTTCTATATTTATTTGGAGTGTTTTAGTTATTTTTATATTACTGTGTTCACCATATATGTTGTAACCTATTTAAAACATCTTATTTGTGTATTATACTTGCTGTACTGTTTTTGTACAACTATATGCCGGAGCTTTTCTTCCCGGGCCTCCGCTGAAAATGGACCTGGTCCAATTGGAATTTCCCAGTTAACAAATGTAAAATAAATAAAAATAAAATAAATAAACTACTAATATCAAGTATTTTCTTCAGTTACAAAGGTTGTGATATAGTGAGCCAAGCTGTTCAATAAATGGGCTTTATTTGATGAAACACTGTGCAGCATTTTGTTATTGTTGACTATTTATATATATATATATATATATATATATATATATATATATATAGAGAGAGAGAGAGAGAGAGTTTTAAGTTTTTATACATATGCAATGTTAAACAAATGGTGTATTTTTAAATTTTCATGATTTTGTAGTGCTCATTTAAATAATTTATTTGAAGTATTTTGTCATTGGATGATTTTTTGCACATGACAAGTATTTAAAGGGTGGTTTTAAGTGTTTGTATTTATTCTGATGAAGTTTGTGGTGTTTTATTAAATGAACAAAAGCTTATAATTTTTGAAGTCCAGTTACTTCCTGTTCTTTGGTTTGCTGCTTTTTCATTTTTACTTTGTTCCTTAGATTAAAACACTTAGCGTTTCACTAGAGGATAGCTCTCCTGGCTCTATACCTACCTTTCTTACCCATAAAAATTACATAACCTGTTAGTCTAACTGTTCATCAGAGTAAAGCCTGTAGTGTTTTTAATTAGTGGCTTTAAGCTATAAGAATTGTACCAGCAAAATTAAACTTTACACATTACACCAGCAAATAAATGCTATGTAAAGGGCTAAAACTTAACATAATAGATAAAACTCATAAAGGAATTCACCTTAATTTGCAATTGTGCTTACGTAGTACGCCCTTCTGGTGTCAGAGTGAGATGAAAATAAAACCACTAATTGCCATAAACATACTTTATGCACCTGGTTTGGAGATGGAAATCAGAGATCCTGGATAAAACCTACACACAGAAAGTGAGTGCGCTCAGACTCAACACAGAAGGAATTGTAGCCAAAAACTCAGAGAACCAAGCACTGTGAGATGGTGGTGCTGCACCACTGTGCCATTGATTAGTTGCTATCACACCCATCCTGACCAGAATGTCACAGCCCAGCCAACAGTCTCCATACCCAGCTGCATTTACTGATTGTGTACACTTCTGATATCAGATGGTAATAAAATAACAGTTGCTCACAATTTTTTTAACCAACACACACCCATACAAGCACCTTGCACACACATACAGACATGCAACACACACAAACACACACCAGTCATCAATTACAACCACTTGTATGGCTGTGACTTTTTTTTGTAATAAAGTAAATGAATACATTTATAAACAACTACCACAAAGGTGTCATATCTGTCAGCCTCTTAGTGCAAAAATTATGGACAAAGCCCTATAAAATGCTTTTTCTGAAGGGTGTTATTTTGAAACTCAAATATCTGTCATTATTTGCAGGCTGATTGATTTCACAGAAAACAGACACCCAGAAGCAGAAACAGACCAAAATGCATTGCAAAAAAATCAGGGACATTCTGTAAAACCAGCAACAGTTGACAGCATCTATGCCCCCCACCACACACAATCACCAATTGCAGCCACTTGTATGGCTGACTGGAAAGTTCAGCTGTTTGTCAGCTATTGTCTTTATATACTTCAAAAACTTGCTTGAACAACAGGCTTTGCTTTGCATTAGTATGCTATTTCTGAGGGCTATGCTAAAAATCAAATGCCCTGTTATTACCTAGTAACTGCACTTCTCACAGGGATTTGCCATAAAAACATTAATTTGACAAGAAACATTACAAAATATAAGGCAAAATCTGGGAGAGCTGAGAGCCTCTGTTCCTCCATACATACAAACACACTTAAATATTACTTACTGTTCTGCATGCTGGCGATAACAGGTAGAGTGGCTGTTTAAAAAAAATTTCAAAAATGTGTCTTATGTTAATGCCTCTATACTCCTACCTTTATTTTCATCAGGAGACTGATGCACTCTGAAGGGCAACTCACTGCTTTATGTAGCAGCCCAGTGAGATTGTTGAGCTGTTTTTTACAAGTGAGTAGAAAGGAGAAATAATCTTAATGCTGGGCTGTTTTAAAAACAACCTGGCAAGTGAATTAAGGAGATTTTGCCTCTTTTTTTTATTTCATAACTCCACTCATGTATGGAATTCTGATTCTGCAAAGTCCCAAACAGCCAAGAAACAAATCAGAAAGTTGACTATTACATGAAAAGTAGTAGCTGGCTTTCTGAATCTTTATATATTTTTTTATTTTATTTTTAATGCGGGAGCTACAGCCCAGTAGCCAGTACCATGAGCTGCCCCTGGCTATGCCATTAGGGAATTTGACAACTCTGAACTGCCCATGCCATTGGGAGATATGAGGGTACTCTGAACTCACTATGACATTAGGGAATTTTGAGTCATTTTTAAAATGCTACTGCCATTAAGGAGTTGTAGGACTCATTTTATTGCCCTTACCATTAGAGAATATGAGGGTACTCTGAACTGCCCATAGATGTGAATGTTGTATGTGAATGAGTGAAGTGCATGGATTATGTCATGGTCTGATGACTGGTCATCAGCCTTGAGCTCATTGCTTGGAAGGAAGAATCAGAACCAGCACTTGTCATTTCAATAACTAGAAAGATATGAGTATGAGTAGGAATAAATTTATGAATGTTTCCATAATTTCCCAATTACTGTATTATAACTATGACCATGATACAGAGGGGGTCTTGTGGCCAGGATAATAAACAGGTGAATAAACATATAGTCTGATACATCCATGGAATAACTACCATGAACAGACAATGGTAAATGATACTACCACAGCAATATTGTATTTCAGTCACATGTAAACAGAAATATTAAAATTAACAAGTGTTATCAAAATGTGCATATCTGTATAAACCATCTATCCATCTATAGCTCTTTTCCCATTTTTGCACATGGGGTCGGGTGTGCCACTTCAACAGCGACAGTATTCTTGAGTCAGTGTATAATATTTCAGTTAACTAATCCCTTGCATAATGTGGAAAATGCGAGACTGGTTCACGATTCCAAAAAGGTGCTGAAAGCATACAGTCTGACATTTTTATTTATCCCTTATTAACCAGGTTAGTCAAACTAGACTAGTGGCCTCTTTTTCAGGGTAGACCATGACAATGGAACAAAAGTCTTTAGCAGACCTAGAGATATAACATTTTTTTTTATTACAACCATACACAAAATAATTACATTTCATCATTTTCACCAAAATTAATTTAATCATGTTCACCAAAATGGTTAATTTTCTTTTGTGTATAATTTTCTCATGGAGTTTACTTGCTTATTATTTTTACTTACTGTGTATAATTTTACTAATTGTTCTTGTTTTGTTTTATTTAGTTTTATTCTATTGGAGCTTTTCTCCCTTGGCCTCCATTGAAAATGGGCTCTTACTGGCCCAATGGACTATCCCGGTAAACAAATGACAATAAATAAATAAATAAAATATCTTAATGACTGAAACAGAGTAATACCAGTACCACATATGTTTACAGAAGAGGGTGGGTGAATGAACACAGCACAGCATGTCACACTGGACCATGCGTAAATTAAGATATTAACGTCTGCATGTAGCAGTGGTGATGAAATGTTGCATATTTGTATCGTTTCTTATAACTCCATAACAGAGTGAGGCAAGTGGGAGTTTGCTTCAGGGTTCCAAATAGTATTTGGAAATGTACAAAAAATATAGTCCGACATGAAGGTGGAGTGAACGACTTTAGCAGCAATGAAGATATCACACTTTTTTTTATAGTCATGTATATATTACATATTTACATCAATATTTTGATGACAGGCTGCCATACTTCTCAACTGTGCAGAGTTTTACCTCATTTGGTCTGTTCATCAAAATTCCTCATATAATTTGTAGTTTTCTGGCCAATTACTATGGAGTGAAGTCACTAAGTAATGATATCCTTTTGAGTTTCAGACATATATTTCAGAAAATACATGTCAACACAAATTCTGTTAGTCTGGCAACTTTATAAATAACTTTCTAAATAATGGGAATGCTTAACTTATTAAATGTTTGTATTTCATAGTCAGTGGCGTTTAGTTCGTGGCTTGCAGAGTATATTTTGGTTTGTAGTCAGTGTCTTGACTTTGTTCTACTTTTGTTTTGGAACTTTATAAATATCTAAGAGCAATATTTAAAATCTGTCCCTATTTTGGGCCTCCTCCCATTATTTTAGGCTTTTTCCTGATTTCTTGTGCTAAGAGGTTGAGAAGTATGCAGGCTGCATATAATATAACTATAATGCACCAGGTCAAATATGAAAGTGGGTGAAAGAAAACAGTTGGGGACTTCTGGCCAGTAGAAATGAGGGTAATAGCATTTATATAGTTCAGTGATTATGGAATTCACATAATTCTAATAGTCTGAGATATCCCTCATATCAAGAGTTCATTAAACATGACTCAAGGTACCAGAAAACAACATATGCAAAAAATTGTACAGCTCTGCAATGTACAGTGAAAAAAACATGACAACACTCTAGAAACCCAAGTTCAGTTAGTGTCTCAGATGCTGGGAGATCTGGCAGGGAGAGGGTGGGAAAGAATGGTGGATGCTGACTCACCTAAGTTTGGGGGGTGGTAGTGTCAGTATATCCATTTCCACCAAGCAAGGAAGGGCATGCTTTTACCAATATGGACACAGCAGACACTTTAGTCTTATCAAGCAAGTGATAATAGCCTTCACTCTATTTGTGTGGAAGCACACATGCATAAGTCATGGGTAGTCTAGGCACCTGCATTGTTATAGGTATGTCAGAAGTTAGGGTGTAGGGTTAGGTCAGTATACCAAAAAAGAATGAAAGCTATGCAATCAGCTGTCATTCTGCAAAACAGAGTAAAGCCAAAATCAGTCTGGCACTTAGCAGAGAAGAGTAAGGCTGAAGATAGTCAATGAGCTGCTTCCAGAAGTCCAGGGTACAGGGTTTAATTTCCTCCATCTCCATTTGCCTACTGAAAGGGTTTGAGTAGTCATTTGGTGTCCAGCCTGCTTACCAAGTTGACATATGTATAAATTAACCTTAAAATAATGATCAGTCTTTGGAAAAGAAATTGGTGAGTACATTGGAATGAAGGCTGACTGCCAGCAGGTATCAGATAGCCCCAAAAATATCAAGAAAACAACGGCAGCTAACTGTTTTTACAAGGACATAATTGTATATAAACTTGCTCATTAACACACTTTATGAAATGTGTATTACACTGAATACAGAGAAATCTATACTGCCTGGACAGCGCTATAAGGTATCAGTGAAAGTTTACATCATTGTGAACAATTTTGCATTTTGCTATTAATACTTGAGCTTTAGATAGTACAGATGCAGAGATGTAACAAAGTGTTCATAACTCAGATTATTAGCTGCACATAATTTCTTTATAATCTGACTATATATGTAAATGAGTGTGCCAAAATGTTGGATGACAATTTTATTTTAAAGCTGATATCTGGAGAGAAAAACTTACTAAAGATACTAAGTGTCTACTATTATGGTTATTAGGCTTAATATTTTTATCAGTTATACAATCAGGATTATGATTTAATATGGCCATGCTATAGTCATTGTGAAGATCTGTGTGTGCTGAATAATTTTGTATCGTTATAATTTCTAAAGGTCCGTTATTGGTGAAAAGTTTTGAACATTTGTTTCTAGTCTAGTTTTTGAAAATGATTTTTGGTAGAAATTAATAGCCAGGATTCTACTGCTCCTATAGAAGAAATGAGTTAACATTCCTTGCAATCTTAGGAGTATCTTGTAAAAGGACACTCAGAAGATACCTGCAAGGGTTTATGATAAATCCAAGCCAACACTTGCCTTCCATATATACACTCACAAAATTTCTCATATCCATACAGTATAGCTAACTTCTTTCTTAGCACATATCTGGTGTGCACTTCTGTAACTACTCTTGATTACCATTTGTTTATTCCTTTAATATGTATACTCCTGTACCAAACTGACCAACATCTACTGTCAACTTCTTTAATATTAGAATATTAAAATGTTGGTGCATCAGTAACAAACTTCTTATATATTTGAAACCCCTTGTCTTGTTCCAGTAACCATCATTCTGTACCTCGTTGTACCACAAAATAAAACATTATTCACATTATTAGCAGTATGACATATTTTAGTCTGCAGTTTGCAAAGTACTGTATCATTCCCAAAGGTGTTCATTAGAGCTGTAACTCATTTGAGGTAAATATATTCCCCATACACTTTATAACATTTATGTAATCTGGCATTTCTTTCTGTGCAACTTCAAGTAATGGTGTCCAAATCTACCTCTCAGTTTCATCAGTCTTTATCATGTTCCTCCATGATTTACTTAATTTCAGTAAATCACTAAAAATGACTGCTCCTTGTCATTCCACAATCTGCTTTTCTAATTCTAACAAAACACAAAAAGAATATATGCAAAATTTATACCTTTCCAGTGGCACAGTAAAATTACAAAGCTTAAAACTTGGAGTTTTCTTCATCTAACTTGATATGCTAGAAATTCAGACTAACATCCATTACTGAAAGTTATTTTGCATGAAATATAGTGGAGACGATTCTTCAGATGTTAGCAGTAGATAGTGTTGTCTTTTAATTGCTATATGTGTGCCTTAAAAGGCCTATAAAAAATCTCTGGTTGTTCTTCACTACAGTAACTATACTGTTAACTCGTGTAGCAGGTTCTGATTGCTTCACAATTGTAACTTAGCTTTCCATTTTCAGCGCATGATCTTTCTTTCCGTTAAAGCTATTGTTACTCTTCTTGGCACATGTGCTACTGATACTGCATAAGCAGATGTTTTAATATGGCATTCTCCAGCAAGCAACCTAAACCATTAAACAAATCCACATATTTCTGAACGATATCATAACATGGAATCTTGCAGTGTATAATTCTGTTTTCTGTATTCCACATTTTACTGCTTATGTTTTAATCATTTGATCTGAACTACATATAATGCTGTCCAACAATTTTATTATGGTATGTCTTAATGACTCAGAAAAATATTTGAGTCTGACATACTCATGCTGATGTCTGTGCTTGTATGCCATGTTTCTGTTTTACCATGCCGAGCTGCTCATCTATTAAGCAACCCTATAAACTTGATTTGCAATCTGAGCCAAACCAAAGCTTGCAATAAAACCATATATTCATGTTTGCAATCATATACCAGCGATAACTGATAAACTGGCTTCAATACATTCCCTGAATATACCAACAGATTGCAACCTGATTTTCACAATGTGATGAAACATTAACACTTTAAATGCAGTTCCACTTAATTCTAGTGTCTACCATAAATTCCACACCGTTTCACTTCAGTAATTACCTTCAGCACAGCACTGCTTTCTGTCAGGCAGTATTCTATTCTGCTTCTACATTTTCACAGTTCCAGCAAGTTTTGTTTCTTTCTCATGTTTGTCTACACAACATGAAATTCAGTGAAATACTCTTATTTTGCTTATTAAATAGTGTAACAAAGTGATTGCTCCCAACTTATTGAATATATTTATCTCCTGGAAACTCCAACCATTTTACAGATGATGTGATCCCTGAATCCTCAGCCAGCTAGCCATGTGCTTGTCTACAATATCTACCATCCATAATCCTTCAGCTATGTTAGCATTAATGCTTTCTGTTACTGTGCTCCACCCCAACTGTGCAAATGATGACGATTATGCCCTGCCTCCCCTCAGATGGATTGCATGGGTTAATGCCTGATGCACAACATGGCTAGACAATATAATGAAGTGCAAAGCTTGGGTGCTTGATTGCATGTTCAGTTTTATTGTAGGTTCTCTCTCTCTATGACCCATTGTTGTGGACCAGATGCTGCCTCTTTGCTAGCGCCACTCATACTGCATCCATCTCATCCTCACAGCTGTGGTCAGTTCCTCTGACAGCTGTTCAACTGGCAGCTCTTTTGCTGATCATCATAGTCTGTATCTGGCAATCTGAGAGTGCCCCCACATTGTAGTTTTTTACTTAGCACCATATTGTATAGCATGACACAAACCACATATATGTTGCTGTGTGTCTGTGGAGCATGGTGAAGTGGACTACCTGATGTAGCCAGACAAAGTAACTGGACTTTCAGCAATTTGAACACACACTCAATGACGTTGAGAGTCTGTGACAATGCATTTCTATATGCAAATTCAGCCTTGATCTTTAAGCTGCAGATGGTGGTCATGTACTATGGCTCCAAGGTATATCCTGTTTCACCTGCAACATAACAGTGGACATCAATGAGTAGCCTACCTCCTATGTCCATGGACTTAGTTTATCACAGACTGTGAGGGGGACTATGTGTATATGTGGAAATCATGCCACACAAACTACTGGTGTAAGTTATACGTATGCCAAATGTAAGATGATGAAAACTGCCTGGATCATACACAGATACACACAAAAATAAATACCCTGTTGGTGCAGTCAATATCCTCCAGAACCTCAGAGGAATGCTGTAGAATGTCCACATAGTTTTTTTTTCTCTGTGCAAACCAAATATGGTCATCCAAATACTGCAGCACTGCATGAAGGAACTGGTGTAGGATTTGTGAGGCAGACATCTGAGAAACTTCTACTGTGTCCCCTTTTGGGTTGATTAAAAGTCCCATGGTGTGGATGGCTAACATTACCAGATCTTAGCATCTACTGAAAGATATTTTTTGCTCGCTTCATGATTCTGTATGAGGGCAGCACATGTCTGCAAGCTTCCATATGTGGGTTCTGTCCAAATATCAGATGACTATGCCAGAGTTTTTGAGGTAATAGTAACAGCTACTGTCAGACCCAGCTGCAATAAGATGAGTTGACTGTATGTAACATCACAGACACTGTCTCAGAGTGTGTTCATTAATACATACTGCTCAGCTAGTATAGACGCTTATTGCATCTTCTCAGTAGATAATTATTTTCCACGGAATACCATGTCATTTATCGTTTATCTTCCTACACTTTCCCAGGATGCACACCCTTCCCCCTACTTCATTTATGTCAGCCATAAGCAATTATGGGTCAATAAACCAAGGTATGACGTACATGACATATAAATTAATAATCACCATACCACACTCCTACAATAAACACTTACAGGTATACATTTTACTATAGCAGGAGGAAAATGCATAACAGGGACACTATTGCAAACACAGAATTGGTGCCTTACTGTGCTTGCAATCCTTTTTTTTTAATTATGTACTGATATTCATGACCCATAATTGCTTGAAGTTATATAAATGTGAGTAAAGTGTAATTGTTGCCCAACATTTATTTACAGGTTAAAAATGTTGATGAAGCAGGTAGCAAGACACAGGAGAGAACTTCAGTCTAGAGAAAAATCACATCTTCATGGATGGTCTAAGAACATATGAAAACTATTCTCTTGGAAAAGGAGGCCAAAACAGGTAGAGAGAGCTACGGAGTGGAATCAAGTAGTGGCTGACAAATGAAGTAGGGGGAAGGAAGTGCATCCTGGGAAAGTGTAGGAAGATAAATGATAAATGACATGGTGGGAGGTGCAAGGACCAAAGCTAGGCAGAATGGTACAATGTGATTGCTCATAGCACATTGATGCTGAGTTGCTCAGTCCAACCGTTAATGCTGTATGAGAAGTATCTTCTGTCTATAGGAGGGAATGACTTGGGTGCAAATGAGGATGCTGCAGGAATCATATGAGCTGGTGCTGATATTATAGACCCTTACAATAACCACAGTCATGCAGTGTGAACATTGGTGTGTAGCTAGTTTTATTAAATTCTGCTGAAATGCACTTGGCATGATACCTTGTGCATATGACTTTTACATGTCTCGCCATCACATACTCCATTAATTTGAGGTGTTGCATTAAACCTACAGACACTGCATGGTCAGTGTGGGCATCATTCCTTTATAGAAAAATCATTCTGTCACAGGTCAACATTAACTGCAGCTTTACATATTTCTTTACAGGGCCAGCACCAGCAATTACCACATCCTGTACTTAAAGAACAGCAGGGTGATGTTGACAGCAGAATGAATGCCAAAGATGATGTTATAAGTTCATATGAGGTTACTAGGCTAATGTCCCTAGGGCATTTACAAGCCTAGGGTGTACCCTAATTGAACATAGTTAAATGGTCATTGTTTGCATTGAGATTCTATGATCAGCACTGACTATCTCTGTCCATCAAAGGCATAGGTGCTACCCCCGGGGTAAATTTATGGTCAGCCATCCAATTGTCAAGGTTGAGGTTAAATGGAGTCAATTAGGAGCTCTGCTTCATGTGAAATGGGAGCTTATTCTGGAGGAGTAGCAATAACTGGGAGATATCTCTCTCCCCAACAAGTTTTGTTAATATTGTAGGTTAGGTTGAGATCCCTGGAGTGAATGGTTCTTGTCCCATTTGATTTGCGGATGTGCAGCATTTCCATTAGGGCAGAGTCAGAGGCTGCTCTGTAGGCCAGGCACAGGTCACATCTCAGCAGCCTGTATGACACACAGTACAGTGACAGGGCTTTCAATCTTTTCATGCAAGTCACGTTTTGGAGGCTCTGGATTCTTTCGGTTCGAAGCCTCTGTGGTCTCTCCAGTTGCTGCAGGTGTCTGGTGAGATACATACAAAAGGGAGCATTGTACTGAATTAGTGGTCTGATAAGGGTCAAGTACAGTAGACTTATAACCTCCTTAGTCTTGGATGCAATGATCTTATTTATGAGATGTGCAATGTAGAAGGCTTTCCTTGCCATTATGGATCATGAATGAAATTTAGATTGCTATCAACCTAAGTTCCCAAGTCTCGCACCACTGGGTTTGAGCTTAGCAGGGGTTGCTACTTTACCAAAAGGAATTATGAGGCATTTTTTTGTGTATAATTTTAGTCTGTGACTTTGTACCAATCATTTGTCTGTGTCAGCCCCTTCTGTAACTGTTTACATTGTTGGGGGACTCGATTGCACCCAGTTTGCAGTCATCTGCAAACTTGATAAGCCACAGGTAATCTACTTTTGCCTGGAACTCAGAGAAATAGATTCCAAACAATAGAGGGCCTAGCTCAGATCCTTGTGCTACCCCACTGGTGGAGGTGGACTCCCCAACTTTGACAGTGTGTGGTGTCAGCGAGCCAGTTAGCTACCCATCTTTTGACATATGGCTTAATCTCCAGGTCAGTTAATCCCCAACTGGGAGAGTTTGCCAATGATCCCTGAGTGGGGGATTGTGTCAAAAGCCTTGGACAAACCAATATGGGCAATTTGTACTGCTCTGACCTCATTCAGAGCTTTGGTGTCTTTCTCAAAGAAGTCCACCAGGTTTAAGATCTACCCTTGATGAAACCAAACTGGGTCGGGTCAAGAGTTTGAACATCACCTGTGTCCTTTTTGATGAGGTCCATGATGATTCTTTCCATGGCCTTGCAGATAAGGCTGGTTAGGCTTATGGGTCAATAATTTCCTGAGTCGATTGATGAACCCCCTCCCCTTTGTGCAATGGGATTGCTGTTGTGTTCTCCACTCTGCCGGAACAAAGCCATTGCTCAGGCTATGGTTAAAGAGACTGCCAAGTGGTTTTACTAGCTGTTCTTTTAGATTGTTTAGTAAGCAACCTGGGATTTTATCTTGTCCCATACAGACCATATGTTTGGCCTTGGAAAGCAGTAGTATAACCTGTTCTTTGGAAATACTTGGTAGAGGACTGGTGTCAGGAATGCTTTGGGGTATGGCTGGTTGAGACAGGGAATTGAAGTTATTGCTAAATCTGTCAGCTAGCAGGTTGGCAATTTCCTCAGGTTCAGTGTGAATGGTACCATCCACTATAGTTTGGCACACAGCTGGGCATTTCCTTTTAGGTTTCAGATGCAGCTAAAGAACGCCTTATGGTTGTCTTTAGCTAGGGATGCTAATTTAGTATCATAACTAACCTTAGAGGCCTTTACCAGATATCTGATTTGCTCATTCAAGCTGTGGAGGCCATTCTTCCTCCATTGAGTAAGTTCCCTCTCATTCTTAGATAGTAGTGTCTTTCTTTTGTTATATAACTTATTTATTCTTACAATCCACCAAGGTGGCTTGTTTTTATGGAATGACCTGGCTATAGTCCTGTCAGGTACAGCTGAGTCAATACATTTGTTTAAGTGACTATAAAGGGCATTTGTACTCTTCTGCATAGGCGTCATTGTTGGCTGTGTAAGTAGGGGCTTTGAAACTTTTTATATACCATTGCTTATTAGGTTATAGATTGCTTTGGAGAAATTTTTAATTTTTTTTTGCTCCTGTTGGTGAGTCAGGTCTGATCTTTACTTCAAACAAGACAGATTTATGGTCTGACTTTACCAGGGAGAGCAACACACAGGGGGTAGTGCAGTGACCCCCCATGTTGGTGAGCATTAGGTCTAGGACATTTGAGTCCCTTGTGGGGTTGCAGACCACGTGTTCTAGGGCATTTGAATTAAAATCCAGGAACGTCAAAGCAAACATGTTTGTGCTTGTGTAAGTTGCCCAGTCAATGGAAGGATAGTTGAAATCTCCCATTCCCAAGGTGTTTGGCTGTATATTGAGCAACTCTAGCAAGTCCAAGTAGGTGGTGTACTTCTCCTGGTTCATGGTAAGGGACCTGTAGCTAGCGATGATGTGGTAGGGTATTTTGCCTATAGTTATTTGGACCTGGAGTAGCTTGAGAGAGTCATACTGTTTTACCAGTCTCAGGGTGTATTTTGATTTAAGGAATATGGATACACCTCCACCTTTGGTTCTTTCATGCTCATTTTGAGGTCTGAAGGTGTGAAAGGCATTGTAGCCTTGTATGGCTGGGGTGCTCTCTGTGACCGTGAACCAAGTCTCAGTGACTGCACAGATGTCAGCATCTTACAAAGTGAGTGCTTCCAGGGAGTGCAGTTTACTGTTTAGATTCCTAGCATTAAGCAGCAATACCCTTGAGTCTCATCAAATAGCCTTTAGATAGTAGAACACAGTCGCAAAGTGTACTGGCAGGGCCCTCCACCTCAATGAATGCAGATAAATTTGTAGGCTGTGACAGACTCACACACTCAGCAGAATGAGGAAATGGCATTACAGCAGTTGGGGAAACACCATGTACCTCAACACCTGTTTCCTGTTCACAGCCTGAACCTCTTAATGAAGAGACTACCCATTCAGGCATAGCAGTACTCACTGTCACACTATACAGAAACATGCCAGGTGAAGGCATCTTCCACAGTAGTCTCTAGAGACATGCGAGGCCTTGATTATTCCACAGCAGATGTGTTTCAACACAGTTCAGGCCCAGGCTACTGCCACCGAGAGTCATGTAGGAGTGGTGAAAGTACTACCAGTTATACGTGAGGGATTTCACCACTACATGGGAATGGCTGAGGTCAGGGATAATGCCATGATGATCCTTATGTGCAGTACAGTTGCACATACACATCCATGTTAGCGTCCATGTGCACACGCAGCATCAGTGTAAGCTTCCATACACACACTTGTAAAAAACATTCCAGATGTACATTGGGAAAATAGCTGGACTTGATAAGGGAATGTCTGCTTACATAATAGGTGAGTAGATCACACAGATAGGTTCATATGACCTTACTAGGCTATTGATCTGTGGTGATTTTAAGAAGCCTAGCCTGACATTCCCATGGTAGTTTTTAGCCCTTATATTTTGCATACAAATAACCCAGAGGCCGTCAGAATAACAAAAGGATTAGGATCCCTTGAGTGGGTGTTCACTCTATCACTGGACTTGTGAATGTGTAACAGGTCTGACAGGATAGGGCCTGTTGCAGCTTTATACATGAAATGCAGGTTGCTTCTTAGAAGCCTGTATGAGACTAGAAGACGTAAAAAGAGTTCAGATGATCTGCATACGTTTTTGTGACTTAGGCACTCGATTTGTTTAGTCAGAAAGCGTTCTGGTCTTTCTAGCTGTGAAAGGTGAGAAGCATACCAAATGGGACATCATATTCAATGGTCAGTCTGATGACAGCTGAGTAATGTAGACTGATCATATCCCTGGACCTGGATGTTATGCCTTTAGATACAAGTTACATGATGAAAAAGGACTTCCTTAAAACAGTGGATATGTGGTAATCAAATGACAGTTCATTGTCAAAAGTTCCCAAATCAGTGACTGTGAAAACAGCTCTCAGGGGTATGATGTCAATGAGATAGTCAGAATGAGAGTTGTGCTTGCTGAAATTTTCAATTATACATTTCTTGGCATTTAGTTTTAGTCAAACAAATACAGCCATTTACTTGAGAAAGGCCCTCTTGGAGAATTTTGGTGTCCTCTGGGGAGTTTATGACAGTACCAGGTTGTCTGCAAACTTGGTTAGCCATAAACTTTAACATCTGCTTTGACCTCCAAGAAGTAAATGCCAAAAAAGAGTGACCCAAAGACTGAAACCTGGAGTATACCACTAGGGGCAGGTCTTTTGAAGGAGGTGGAGCCACTTGGGTCAATGTCAAGAGGTTCCCTGTACCCAGTAGATCCCCTGACTGGAACAATTCAGCCTAACACTTGCATCTCAGCAGCACCTGCTCACAATCCATGACACCAACACCAGCATTATCCATTGGGGACATGGTATATGATGCCTTCTATACCTCAGAGAAGATTTTAAAGTCTAAAAATTTAGAATCACTGCTTGTGCACTAATACAAATGGTTCCATTAATCATTCTGAGCTGAAAACAGTGGCATGACTTGCAACTCTGGGAATTATCCTTGACAAGCATAAACCTTGTCTCATTTATATCTGACCAAGGGTAGGATAGTTGGTGGAGATTACTACCTCATATTGTCAAGTTTTATGCTGGTACAAGAGTAATAGACTAATGTCATTGACATCTAGTATTTCAGTATTTTATACACACTGCCATTCAATATTCTATGCTTCATTCATATTTATTGTGAGGTTTTTGACATTTGGCTTTTTGACTTTGATCTTTCTACATTCAACCTTTTGGCATTATGGATTTAGCACCGAGTTCTGTGAATTGCTGTCCTGTGAATAAAAAGTATCATTAGCTAATCTCTTTCCCGCTATGGGCATTGTGTGATCTCTATCTTAGCTGTACTTTGTATGTAACATTTTATATGTATGCCATATTGCTTACCTTAACTGGTTGCCTATAGCTTTATTTGCCTTGTGGCCTAAGTCACAGCTTAAAAAGGATCAGTTTGGACTGGTCTATCTATAAGTAAATAAAATAAATCTAGATCAAGAAAGAACCCCAATGAAATGGAACACATATGTTTCCTGATTGTGGTATAAATGCCAGCTTACATCTGTCAAATGAAAATCCTGCACGTCATTAACCTAGTCATTTAATCCATTGTAGCTCTAAATAGTGGGGGCAGCCTAGAGGGGCCATCTCAGCCTGGACTAACACTTAATTCTCGTCTTAATGTTATTTTATCCTGGAACATCTCTCTTTTACATCTTAACCTTCCTAATATATTTTCAAGAGTAGCTGGCAGAAGTTTAAGATATAAATGTACTGGTCTTATTAAAAATATTCTCCATAAAAATTTATACTGGAGAGTTACGGACCATTTCTAACAAATAACAGGCAATCTAAATATAAAATAACTATTTTATTTGGAGATAGTTAATAAATTGTATAAACAGTAAGAGTCAAATGGCCATAGCTTTAGGAAATATTAATACTACACTTCTGGAGAGATTACCTTTGGAACTTTCACTGTACAAATGTTCTGTTGTCCAAATAATTTATATTTTCGTGACAGGTGGTCATAAGCAGTTTAAATAAGTGCAGCTGATTTATGTGAATACTGTAAAGACAAAACATCACTGCAAAATAAAAATGTAGTCAGGGACCTAGGAACTTGGGTTTATAATTTCCTCTCTTTTGGCCATTATGTGACAACAGTTGTCATGAAATCATTCTATTTAGTACAGCTAAATGACAAAAGATTATTATCATGCTTTAAAGAGGTAATCACTATCTTATACTCTGCATTGATTAGACTAATTGTCGAGTAATACCCCTGTATTACTAATAGACTGATGTAGCTCCTAAATACTTTAGTCAATGTATAGATCCCCTCAAATTATAGATGGTATTATCCCAGTTATTATCAGTAGGGGCAATATAACATTACTGACCACAGGATGGGTAAGACCAATCTCTAACCAAATGGGATAGGTTAATTCCAGCAAAAAAGGACATTTTCTAAGCTTAAAATGTCCCTTAAGGGCAGATAGCTTAGTACTTAGCTATGAACCTATGTATCATTTGGGATGTAGCTCACTAAACATATCAAGCAATTATGAAGACTCCAATAAGGTTCCTAATTGAATTCACAGGCCTACAGTTCCCAAGCTCCAAGAGAGCCTGGAAGCTGTATTACTTTATTCAGTGCCTTGCAGACTTTTGAGGGGAGATCTCTGTCTTGCTTACCATGCCATTCGAGAACCAGTTGTTCTGGACCTTGTGCATCTCCACAAGTTTAATGGCTCCACAATACTAGAACAAGGGACCTAAATCTTCAACAACAGATAAATAAAACATGGTAGAGGGACAGTTATATAACCTACTGCCTCTCAAATCTCTGGAATAAACTCCCCTTTCATGTTTAGCAGTGGAACTCACTATCTTCCTTTAAACATATCCTGGATTTTGCTGCTTGAATGAGTGTACTAGCAAGGTGTAAATGGTCATACATTTCAACAGCCTTGGAATATATATATATATACACACACATATATATATATATATATATATATATATATATATATATATATATATATATATATATATGACTCTATGAGAAATAGGAGATTTGATTTGTATTAGGCCTATCTGGGTAAACAAAAACTGCACCAAATGGTTTGCCTTTTGCTGGTGTTGGTGGTAACGGAAGGCTCTATTACTGTTATTCAGTACCGATTATAAAAGAGCGAAAGAGTTTTACAAACCAAGAATGAAGGTTATCTGTATGCATAGACCTAGAACAAAAAAAAGCTAAGTGTAATGTCTTGAAAAATTTGATGGACAGTCTAGACGGATGCAATGTTTGACTCATTATACCAAGAGTATCCAGAGAAGTACACTGTGCAGTATCAGATGATAATGACATATTATTTTGAGAAATTTACTTTAATATTTAATTTCATTACAGGACTACATTCCTGTGATGAAAGTCACACTTCCCCAGTAAAGAGTTGGACAGATTGTATGCATCTTTTATACATATTGTGTTTTTTTTTTGTCTTCATATGCCCCACCAGCTAGCTATAGTGCCCATATTGTGCCATAGCAAGAAAAGAAATCTGGAGTCCCCAGTGCTGCTGATCAACTAAGATCCCTCCAAGATGGGACACACATCCATATTCATTGGCTAAATTGCCCTTCATAGATATTTTCTACTATAGGCTGTACACTAAGTCCACAAAGATACAAGTGTACACATAGATACAGTCTGTGCCCCATTACCTTCTGCAATAATGAAATGGAGGGTCCTTCTGACGTCTAATGTGAGATCCAAGGATATCATTAAGCAACTGAAGACAGAGTGATTCCTTGCTCAAAGGACATTTGGTATAAGTTCCTGTAGACAAAGTACAACTAAATGGAAGACCACAATTGAATCTGTTGCTTTGAATTCTGACAGATGCAGTACAATACAGTTAGGAAATGGACTCAGCATTTGTAGCAGAATGTTCCAGTTAGTAGAGCAAAAATATCTGTTAATTGACAACATTGAGTTGTGTATGTGTGTGTGTGTGGGGTGGGGGGGGGGTAGTGCAATCTATTTGTCTAAACACATTAGTAATACTAGTAGGAGTGTCCAATACGGGGGTCTAGTTTACTTTTGGTAAAAGTAGAAGAGGGTTTATAAGAAAAAAAGGGTGCTCATGGTATGCAGCACAGACAGAAAGGTTGTAGGGGTCATTCATAAATTCATAGGTTCATACACTAATATTACACAAGCCATGATTATGATTGTTAAGAGGCTAGTCAAATAAACCCCTTGAGTTGCTAAGTAATTTAGTAGTTTGCACCTGTTTTGTCTGTTAAGGGATATGTGAGATAAGTCAAAGGACAATTTATGACCGTCTATCCTGTTATGAAGACTAACACTGAAAATGGCCAGACTACTACATTATTTAACATGTTGGGGAAGCTGTTCCATAAACATGCAACCATTTATTTGATGATGTAGGTTAAGATCTCTGGTACAGGTGTTTGAAGAGTCACTCATTCTTCAGAGGTGCAGGAGGTTAAATATGGTGGGGTCTTTCATGACTTACAAAGCATGGTGAAACTTTATAATGTCTATTTGTATAATGGCTTCGCCACATAAAGTTTTAAAAAGCACATGGAAAGCTGCTTCTTGCTATCACCAGATGGGTTAGGTATGGGGTTCCCTTCTGGTACCTCAAATTTATTAAACAGGGGAATGGCTCGCTCTTTATGCTCAAGTTGTTCATAGGTTGGTACTAAGCTAACGGCCCTAGTGCCTATACAAGCCTAGCCATAACAATTCCCTGGATATTTCTTCCCACAATATTTACTTGCCTGGACCCCTGTCTAGCAGGGTGACTGATGTGATCCCCGAGGTAAATTTCCTATCTCCCATCCAATTGTCAAGGTTCCTTTTGAAGAGGGCCAAGGAGGTGCTCTGCTTGACATGTATGGGCAGTCTATTCCAGATTATGGGGAGTCTCTGAGCCAGGAACCTATCCCTCCACCATGTTTTGTTCATTGTGATGACAAGGTTTAGATCCCTGGAGCATGTGGCTCTGAGGGATAGGGATTTCTTTAAGTGGAGCATGTCCAACAGCTCAGAGTTTGACATGGCCTTGTATGTTAAGCAGAGATCACTTCTGAGTAGACGATATGCCACAGAATATAGCTAGAGTTTTTTTTAGACAGTCAGCATAGGGCATCTACTTTAGGCCTATGATTCTTTTAGTGAGGTGTTTCTGTGGCCTTTCCAGCTGTTGCAGATGTCTTGTGAAGTACATACCAAATGGGGCGTTGTACTCTATAATGGGTCTAATGAGGGATAAGTACAGTGGGACAATGACCTCCTTTTTTCTGGATGAAAAGCCATTAGTGATGAGGTGTGCCACAAAGAAGGATTTCCTGACTGTTGTGGCGATGTGGTTATAGGTTCATAGGTAGGTATTAGGCTATTGGCCCAAGGGCCTACGCAAGCCTGGCCAACAAGGTTCCCTGGCTTACACCACCCAAGAAAGTTATTTATTTTCCTGTGCCACTTTCGAGCAGAGACACAGAAGTGATCCCCAGGGTGTATTTCCTATTTCCCATCCACTCATCAAGATTTTTCCTTGAAGAGTGCTAATGAAGAACTTTGCTTAACATAGATGGGTAGCCTGTTCCAGAGTATGGGAAGTCTCTGGGACAGGAATCTATCCCTCCAGCATTTCATGTTTATTGTGGTGATAAGGTTTAGGTCCCTAGAGCATGTAGCTCGGAGGGATTGGGATTTCTTTAGGTGTAGCATGTCCAACAGTTCTGGGTTTGACATAACTTTATATGTTAGGTAGAGATCACCTCTGAGTAGGTCATATCCTACAGAGTAAAGCTGGAGTTTTTTGAGATGGTCAGTGTAGGGCATCTGTTTGAGGCCAGTAATCCTTTTTGTGAGGTACTTCTGTGGCCTTTCCAGCTGCTGCAGATGTCTTGTGAGGTACATTCCAAAAAAGGAGTTGTACTCTATAATGGGTCTAATGAGTGTCGAGTACAGAGGAACAATGACCTCTTTTTCCTGGATGAGAACCCTTTTATGATGAGGTGTGCCACATAGAAGGACTTCCTGACTACTGTGGCGATGTGACTATCAAAGGAGAGACTACTGTCCACCTGGGTCCCAAGGTCTCTTATCACACATTTGGTGTTAAGTAAATTGCTGTCTATGAGGTAGTTCATGGGTACAGAGTTTTTACCAAAGGGGATGATACTGCACTTTTTGGCATTGAGCTTGAGGCCATGGCTCTGATACCAGGCATCTGTCTCAGCAAGGCCCTTCTGTAGGATGTCCACATCATGTGGGGACTTGACTATGACTCCTAGTTTGCAGTCATCTGCGAACCTCATTAGCCAGAGGCCTTCTGTGTTAGCCTGTACTTCAGAGAAGTAAATACCAAACAGGAGAGGTCCCAGGACTGAACCCTGTGGTACTCCACTTGTCACTGGTTTAAGGTCAGATTTGGAGTCTGCAACTTATACAGTGTGGGTTCTTTCAGTGAGACAGTTAGCAACCCATCTTGTGACGTAGGGATTTATACCTAGTTTAGTGAGTTTTTGCTATAATTCCAGAAAGGGGGATGGTGTTGAAAGCCTTGGCAAGGTCAAGGTAGGCTGTGTGAACCACCTTTCCCTCATCTATGGCTTTGGTGACTGCCTCAAAGTTGTTGATCAGGTTTAGGAGGCATGATCTGCCTTTCACAAACCTGAACTGGGTGGGATCCAGAGTTTGGAGGTTACCAATGTTTTTGTTTATGAGTTCCATGATTATATGTTCCATGGCATTGCAAACCAGGCTCATCAGGCTAATAGGGCGATAGTTCTCGGGATCAGTGGTGGCTCCCCCCTTTGTGGAGTGGGATAACTGTTGCTGTGCGCCATTCAGTGGGCACAAAGCCTGATGCGAGGCTATTATTGAACATGTTGCTTAGGTGGAGAGCCAATTCGTTCTGAGGTTCGTGTAAAACGCAGCCTGGGATGTTGTCTTGTCTCATGGATGCTGTGTTTTTGGCTTTAGACAAAGCAGCTTTTACCTGCATAGTTGTGATTACAGGGACTCTGCATTCTTCCTGTATAGCTATGGGCCATTTAGGAGGTGGGGGGGGGGGTAAAGTTATCACTGAACCTATCTGCCAGGATGTTGGCAACATCAGTTGGTTCAGTAATTTTCATGCCGTTGTGCTGTAACTTAGAGCAGATCTGGGTGCTGCCATCAAGATTCTGTAGAATGCTTTGTAGTTGTTCTTAGAATTAGTGGCAATTTTGTTTTTGTAGCTAGCTTTGGAGGATAAAGGATCTCAGCTTCTTACTGAGGTGGACCAGGGAGCTCCTCCACTCATGGGATTTATTCTCTTTTGCAACAGTTTCTTCCTTCTATTGTAGTTTGTTTATGGCAAGTGACCACCAGATTGGCTTCCTTTTTTGGAGGATAGTGTCTTGGTTCTGTTTGGGATAGCACGATCCATGCACTCGTGTAAGTGCTTATAGAGTGCATTTGTGAAGGATTCAGCAGTTGTAACTGTATTGTCCATCTGCATGGGTGTCATGAAGTTCATAACTTCTGTCTTAAGAAGCATAAAGTTGGCTTTAGAGAAATTTTTTTACTGTGGTTTCCTTAATGGGGCTGGGGGCAGGATGTGGATATCAAGGCTGATTAGCTTATGGTCAGATCAGACCAACGAGGAGTTGACTTCAGGTGTGGAACACCGGTCACTCATATTGGTAATGACTAGGTCTAGGATATTGTTGCCCTGATGGGGGTGTGGATAAGTTGATCCAGGGCATTGGAGTTTATGAATTCCAGAAAGCGTTGAGCTAAGGAGTTGGTACACAAGTAGTTTTCCCAGTTAATGGTGGGGAATATGAAATCATCTTTTATTAGAGTGTTTGGTTGAACCCTAATATTTTCCAGTACATCAAGAAACAAGAAAAGAGGAGTGGAAATCCTGGGGCATGGTGGGGGATCTGTAGCAAGCTACAATTTGGATTGCAGTTTTGTCCAGATGTAGTTGCACTTGGATAACCTCAGATGCATTATACTGAGCAACTAGCCTGGAGGTGTGGATATCCTTAATGAATATGGACACACCTCCAACTTTGGTGTATCGGTCCAGGTTACTTGGCCAAAAAGTTTGGTATGAGTTATAGCCTGGTAGTGCAGGGGTGCTTTCTGGAGCCTTGAACCAGGTCTCAGTCACTGCACAGATATCGATGTTCTCCATTTTAAGGAGTGCCTCAAGTGAGTGCATTTTGAGATTTAGACTTCTAGCATTGAGTGGCATTACCCTCAGTTTTTGCTTGCCTGTTCCTGCTATGGTGGTGAATTTGTCATTTGAACCTTGCCTACAAAAGGCACTATGGGGCGGCAAGAGCCTTAGCCATTATCCGGAATCCCAGGGGCGACAGGTGAAGGCCATCTCTGGCAAAGCATCGTGGTCTGTCGACCATGTCATCCCAAGCAGACAGATACTGGATCCCCTTAGAATGACACCAGAAGCTTAGCCAATTGTTGAAGCCAATCATTTTGTCATTGTACTGCGGTATCATTCTGGGTGATGGCAGAATGCTACTCAGGGCTAGGGTCATACCTGCCTGGGCTACAAGATCGCAGAGCTCTTCCATGTCTCTTTTCATGTAGTCCAGGGAGGTACATCTCAGGTCATTCCCACCAACATGGACAATGACAGAGTCATATTTGTACATGTTATCGAAGATGAGACCACTGTCCACCTGTGTCCCTAAGTCTCTCATCACATTTTTGGTGTTTAGTGTACTGCCACTTATGTGGTAATTCATGGGTACATGGTTTTTATCAAAGGGGATAACTATACATTTCTTGGCATTAAGCTTGAGCCCATGGCTCTGGCATCAAGCATCTGTTTCTGTAAGGCCCTTTTGTAGAATATCCACATCATTTGGGGATTCAATAATGGCTCCCAGTTTGCAGTCATCTGCGAACTTTGTTAGCCAGAGTCCCTTAGTGTTGGCCTGTACTTCAGAGAAGTAGATGCTAAACAAGAGCGGTCCCAGGACTGAACCCTGAGGTACTCCACTTGTCACCTGTCTGGAGCTGGATTTGGAGTTGGCTACTTTTACAGTCTGGGTTCTGTCAGTAAGCCATTTGGCAACCCATCGAGTGATGTAGGGATTTATGTCCAGCTTAGTAAGTTTATTTATGATTCCAGAGTGGAGGATGGTGTCAAAGGCCTTGGCGAGGTCCAGATGGGCTGTGTGGACTTCCTTACCCTTATCCACAGCGGCTTTCCATGTGCTTGTTAAAACTTTGTATGGAGAAGCCATTAAACAAATAGACAAAGTTTCACCATGCTTTGTGAATCATGAAAGACCCTGCCATATTTAACCTCCTACAATTCTGCAGAATGAGTGACTCTTCAAACGCCTGTAGCACAGATCTTAACCTACATCATCAAATAAACGGTTGTGATCCATTCTGCTGCGTTATAGCTCAGATGACAATCTAGGTTTCCATAAATAATTTTATAAAAGAAGATAGTTTAAAGTATGATATGAAAATGTAAGACAGAGATGTAATCTAAAATGCTGAAATGGTGTAGTATACATCGCTAGTCCCATGCCTTGTTTAGACAACTCTGTTGAGTCAATCAAGTTTTTTTTTTTATTTTGTTTCTTACCTATTCTCATTTGTGTGTTGGCTGTACTTCCTGTATGGTATTTCAAACCTCCAAAAGAAACATTCTTGCTTCACACAGATCTGGAAATGCAATTTGGTATTCTATTTTGGCTTCCAAATTCTGTGCCATCTGCATCTTGCAGACATAGTTACAGTCATGTTTTGACATTCCAAAAATACATTGATCTGTGGCTTAAAAAAAAAAAGTTCAAAGAGACAGAGCAATGTGTAAATGGAGGAGCTTGACAGCAGGTTGTGGTTCAGGCAGAAGAGTGAATCTTAGCTTCTGTCAGGAAATTCCAAACTTTGCATATTAAATTCCTTCAAATCTTCAAACTAAATCACCTTGAATCAGTATGCATTTAAAGAAGCTTTATTGCGATTAACACTTTTGTCTTATACGTTCAAAACATGTTACTAGGTTAGCGGTCCTAGAACCCTTAGAAGCCTAGCCATGTTAATGCCAAGTTGCCTCAATTGTCCTTGGTTAGATGGACATAATTTGCAGAGCGAGTCGATGATAAACACTGACTACTGCTGTCCTTGAGGGATATGGGTGGCCACCCTGCAGGGAATTTGTGGTCTACCATCCATTTTTCAGGTTGTGCTTGAATAGGGTCAGTGAGGAGCTCTGCGTATGTGAACTGGAAGTTTATTCCAGTGTAGCAGCAATCTCTGGGAGATGTCTCTTTCTCTCTCCAGCATGTTCTGTTCATGTCACAGGCTAGGTTTAGATCCCTAGATCCCATTTGGCTTGAAGATGTGCAGCATATCTATCAGGGCAGGATCAGGGACTGCCCTGTAGGCCAGGCACAAGTTGCCTATCAGCAGCCTATATGATACAGACTACAATGACAGGGCTTTTAGTCTATCTATACAAGTCATGATTTGGAGGACCTGTATTTTCTTGATGAGAAACTTCTGATGTCTGTACAGCTGCTGCAGATGTTTGGTGAGGTACAATGCAGAATGGAACATTGTATTCTGTTAATGGTCTGATAAGGGTCAAGTAAAGTGGAGTTATAACATCCTTAGACCTGGAGGCAATGTCTTTACTTATGAGGTGCACAATGTAGAAGGCTTTCCTTACCACTATGGAAACTTGGCTGTCCAAGTTCAGATTTCTATCTACCTGTGTTCCAAGATCTCACACGACTGGGTTTGACCTTAGGAGGTTGCTCTCAATACTGTAATCATAAGGGAATTCTGCTTTGCCAAAAGGAATAATAAGGCACTAATTTGTATTTAGTTTTAGACCACGGCATTGGCTCCAGTCATTCGGCTGTGCTAGTCCCTCCTGTAATATGTTAAAATTGTTGGGGGACTCAGTGATTGCACCCAACTTGCAATAATCAGCGAACTTGGTAAGTCAAAGGCTCTCTACTTTAGCCTGGACTTCTGAGACATAGATTCCAAACAGTAAAGGGTCCAGCACAGATCCCTGTGGTATGCCACTAGTGACGGGCCTACTGGTACAGGTGGAGTCACCAATCTTGACAGTATGTGTTCTGTTGGTGAGCAAGTGGCTACCCATCTAGTGAAGTAAGTTACTTCAAAACAAGAAAGTCACACCACCAAAGGTAGTCCAAGCCAAAATATTACTTCAAAGCAGAAAGAATGGGCGTACCACCATACATGGACCATAAATAAAAACTTTATTAATGTCAAAGCCAAATTCAGGTGAAAAGTACAAGCGCTTTCAGCAGTAGCCTTCTTCAGAGCCTGTTTTCTATACCTGACAGTACGGTTTAAAAACTTAAAAG
>NC_056750.1:644710730-644766883 GCF_019279795.1 Protopterus annectens
TTTGTGAGGTGTTTGGTGTGTGTGATGACTACCTGTTTTATGTCAGGTCTGTTGTTATGTGAGAGAACCGAGTTCAATTTGATAGTGTAATTACATCTCACATAGAGTATCTGTTTGCTTTAGGATTAAATGGTTGTCAGTATACATGAGACAATTATTACATTGGCTTAGGGTGCTCTTAGGGTGCTCATGTCAATCAGGCTGGCCAGTGAAATGAAAGAAATCTGCCCATCCATTACAGCAAGTTTTTACAGTGTGTACTATTAGAGAAAGGAGTGGGCTAGTTTGACCAGTTTTGGTGCTAGGACTAACAAAGGTGCTTGTTCTATTGAAGACTATTGATAAATGTGGCAACCCTGCTCAGTGCACCTATAGTGCAGTAGGGAAGTTTGGGAGGGTTCCAATGACAAATGTCTCAGGGCAGTTATGTTTATACAGGGCACCACTTACCCCTGTTGCACTGTGAGCTGCGATGCACAAACATGAAGTTTAAATACAGCAAAATTAAAACACTTTTAAGATAATCTACCAATAGGAAAGCACACAATGAACCTTCCTCCAGTAATCCCCAGCTCAGACAAAGATAGATCCACACTCTTCTGCCACAAGGGTGGAAGGGAGCCCTTCTTAATGTAAGATGGCTGGTTTAATGCTCAAGTATATCAATAATTGGCTATATTCAACAGGTCTGAATCTAGTCTATTCTATGTAGATATCAGAACAGTGCAAATCAAGTGCAGGGAAGTGCAAAAATAAATAATTTGTGCCCTTTTGTGCATTTTCCAGCTCAGATAGTCCAGGTAAACATCTACTGTCACTAGATAAATAATTTCAGTCCTCCTAATTTAAAAGTACAGTAAAGGAGTATCTGGAGTGAAATGCTACCCCAAACATGCAAACAGCATGAAATGCTAACACAAACAAACTTAAATATATAGATACAGCAATGTAATTTAAACAGCTTAAAAAGTGTGATTATTTAATAAAATACTTTGTTTTAAATAAATGAGCCAAGAGCCACTCAACTGTACAGAATTTATAAAAGCACTAAAAAAATGAGATTTCCGAATGTAGTTTTATTGGCTGGAGGGCTTATTAATCAGCTTATCTTAAGGGTTTCCCTAACCTAAACTGGCCAGCCTACCTCCCAGTACACTAAATGGAAAACCCACTGACATATTTTGATGTAAAGAAACAATTGTTTGTTAGAGTGTAAAAATATACTACTTTATCTAACAGCTACCTAGTTAGTGAAGTCAGAACAAGTAGAACAGACAATGGGAGGCAAAATGCATGTTTTCAGTATAAGCACAAGGAAAGGCAAATAAAATAATTCAGGATATCAACAACAGTGTAGAAAGGGGGAGCTTATTAAGCTCAATTTACAGTAAGGGTGGGCAGTTTAAAATCACCAGGTTTAAAAAGCAAAACAACAAAGGGGCTATGGGTGAGAAACACAGCAGAGAAGCACCAGCATTGCTTTAGCTTATGCAGCATTCAAATCTTTTCAGGCAAAGACAATGGACCAGAATTTCACTGAGTGTTTAAGTATCACACAAGAGACAATTTAGCCAATGGGGGTGGGGGGCATGTGAAATGTGCAGCCTAGATAATTTAAGTGTCTGCCTCTCAAATAGAACAAAAACACCAGGCCAAGCAGATTTCATAAAACAGAAAACAAAATGGAGCAGATATCAGAAAGCAGCTGTATCAGTCACAGAGAAAAATATAGGTTTCCTCACCCATCAGGGAATCAACAGCAGTGCTTTAGCTTGTGCAGGCTTCAGATTTATGTCTGCTCTCAAGCTGCTTCCTTTAGCATTTCTTCTGTTCATTCTTACTGGAGTATCTAAACTCCCCCAAGATGGTTTAGTTTGTATTATGCTGCTTCCATCACTTGGGACCTTTACTTCTATTTTTTTAGAGACAGATGGACAGACAGACAGAGTAAGAATGTTTTCAGTGGGTGAGGTCATTCATCTACCCAATCTCCCAATCTAGCCTGGAGGTTGGGGTATTAAGCAATGTAAATAAGACAGAACAGGGCCTCCTAGACAAAGTGACCTGGGGACAAAAGGGCATCTGGAAGAAAGGATGGCGAGGCACCTCCACAAAAACACAGAAATGGATAAAGGCCACTTGATATTTAAAAGTTTGAAGTGGGCAGTGGCCTGGCAGGATAAATATACATAATAAAGGTAAGTTGTACTTCAGCAAATTATGATCCAAGTCCTTTTCCTTAACTTTCTAATTTAAAAAGGTAAAATGTTACTATGAGTAGCAGGCCATGACCAGAATTTAAGTATGGAAAGTGTGTGAAAGATAAACATAACTCTGCATGTAGCATGGTTTGAAACCTCACCATGATATGACAGCTGCTCTCTTGGTTCTTCTGGAAAGTATTCATTTAGTTTTGACAAAACTTACAAAGGTGGCACTATTTCTTGATCTTTCCAAAGTTTTTGACAACACAGTGTGTTGCAGAAGGTGTTAAGGTGGCTCTATCAGCCTAATATCCAAATAGCAAAAGATGGTTTCTGATTATCTGAATAAGGTAAACTAGGCCATAAGGTGGAATATCTCCATCTCTTCATTCATACCATTTAGCTCTGCTAACATTACGAGAATTAATTCCTATTGCCTCTCTTCATTTGGGTATACATTGGTTTATCAAAACACAGGTAATATTTTTTTTTACAATCTGATAACCAAAACCCTACTACAAAAGAACCCCTGTACTACCTTACTAAAGAATGCTAGCCCTAACCCTGCCCTAAGCTCAACCACCCACCTTACCTTAGAAAAACATTTTTGTAACACTACCATTACAGAAGATACTTCAACACATACCACAAACAGCAACACACACACACACACACACACAAACAAACCACTAAACTTATTCCCTAGCCTTTCTTCTAATGCTAACCTGCAAACATTTATACACATACAGTACCCACTCTCTAATGCCAAACCTTTTGGTATAGCTGAAAGATTTGGCATTAACACCTAAATCCACACTTTCCTTGACCATAAGCATGCAGTCTTCCTACTTTTGATGTTTGCAACATTTGATGATGCAAACTCTTTGTATATTTCTGTGAATGTTCACTCTGCTGATGACATGCAGATCTGACATAGTGAATGACTTTCCTTCATTTATGTAGACATTCCATCTCATAAGTGGGAACTTGTCTACTCTTTAATATAAGCTTGTGCAAGCTTATGTACAATCTGAAACATTTCTTCTGATTACTATGTTAAAATCCATTATTTTTCACTCAGGAATTCTCACTGGTTAGAATTCCTCTGTCATTTAGTCTTGGTTCAGTTTCATTTGCTCATAAACTCATATTCTGCAACCAGCTTTGTTTTCTTTGTGAACATTTCATGGATATACTACAGTGATATTAGGGAATTGGTGGGGCATCTAGTCAAATCCAAACATACATTTGGTGATTCCAGATTTCTTATATTCATAGACAGGCTAAGATCAAGCCACCACACAGCTTAAGGTGAACTGCTAAAAAGAAAACCCTTTAAAATAAATTTGAAATATCACCTACATAGAAGATGGATTTGCCTCTGTGGTGTTACATAACAATATTGTTAGGAATTACTTCATTGTTATCATTAGAAATGATGCCTTTCCCTTCACGCCCTAATTATCTACGTCTTCACTATAATGCCAAGCTAACTAATCAAACCTCTCCATAATTTCTAAGAGCAATACTGCTGTTGCTGCTACTTTTGCTATGTCTAAAATTTGTTTTTCTACTTAATGCAGGATTCAAAAAACAAATCATGCAGACTTTCCTATAGAGCGCATACTAATCTTTAATATGATTCTCCTGTAATAGTCTTTATTCAACAAAGTATAATAAAAACTTTGATCTGTAGATTACTGCTTATTTATTTTCATACTTCGACATTTTTTCTCTAGGATTGTTCAAAAATGGGATCTGTCAGAAAAGAAAATATATGCCTATATAGCTAAATAACTAAATACATATAGTCATACATACAGACATAAATGTTCAGGAACAAAATTACAAACATCAACATCAATATTAAAAGTATGAATGGAATCAGAAATACAGGAAGGTGCATGTGTTCTTTTCATAAAACAAAGTTCTGCATTTATTTCCTCCTAAATTATACATATTTGTCCTATTTGTCATAAGAACAATACATTTTTGTTATCAGGCCATACTATACCCCCAAAAACATTCATTATAAAACAAATCAGCATATCTTTTGCCCAAAGAAAAAAGCTTTATGTTGTCATCAATACATGTATATTCTGTGGAAATAAAAGACAGAGGAAAAATGAGGAATTAGTCAAAGTTAACTGTAATTGTATAGTTTTCATCTCTTTGCATACATCCATTTGGTTAAAGAAGTTTACTGAGTAGGTTTTGAGTTAGTGATTAGCTTTCTTTTCAGTTCCTTCAGAAGGGTAATCTGTCTGCGTTGATTTCATTCAAGATAGTCTAGCCTAGCTGATATCCTCTTCATTTTGGACAGGAGTTTCTTGTTTATGCTTTCCTTTGAATAAGAACATTTTAACCTACAAGGGAGGAAGAGAACGTTGCCATAAGTAGAATATCACATCACAAATGTTTCAAGGACAGACCGTGCACAACTTGAAGTATTGTGTAAGTTCTTACTCAGGGACTCCAAATGAATGTCCAACTAATAAAAATAATTAAGGACAGAGAAAAAGACAGGTTAATAGGGGTGCGAGGGACAAAAATTAGTTCTTGCCCTTTCATGACATGATAAAGGCTTACTTTGTACTCAATTATAGCAGCTTAAATGCCACAGCTGTAGAGATGTTTTTAAATTGAGTATCGTAAATCACCTGGTACTTAAATGAGAGAAAAAGGTTACTGAATAATAAAACATTAATAACTGTGATAACAAGTAGGGGGGATGTCTGGCATAATAAAACAGTTAATACAATTCTCGTTTTCATTATATAATTATATAAAATAAAATACATGTGTTGAAATGTTGTACTGTTCGCATACCAAGGAATTTGGTACACTTGAGAAGTATTTCCCGGTTTTGGGCTCAAGACAATAAGGTGCCATGAATTCCCAACTGGTCCCTCTAAATCCCAATTTTTGTTTTCATTTTTATTTTCATTTATGCCATCACACACTGCTAGCATATCTCACAGCATTATCATACCTCCCAACTGGACAGATTTTCCCAGAATGTCCATATTTATGTCTCATATTTTTGCTCCATGTTTCATAAAATTGTGGTTTTCTGGCAAAATAGTGACAAATCATTAAAAACTGAAGTTATAAGAAAATGACAGACATTTGAGTTTCAGACTTTATACCCCTCAGAAAATTCATGCTATGACAAACCTGTTATTCTATCAACATTCTAAGTTTTTAAGAGCAATATTTAAAAATTTTCCTTGTTTTTTTGGACTTTTGTCACACATTTACTTATGATTTTGTCCAGGATTCTTTACTCTAAGAAGTTGAGCGGTATGGGTGTTATCAATGTGCAGAGAAGGGCGCTGGAACCATACGGCAAGGGAGGGGGTGAGCGCCCTCCCACTATTAAGAGGCTTCAATAATAAATTAAAAATCAACATGCCCAATTTTTCATCAGTTTATTTTTTTTGCTGCCGATAAGTAGGTCAAACTTAAGATTGTTTTCAATAGTTACATCTAACAGTTTTGAATGTGAAACATCATTGATTAAAGTATTGTTCAGAGAAGTAATAGCAAAGTTAGAGGCATCTGGAGAAAAGTGTTTTGGTAAAAATAGTAGTAGAAGTGTAGTTTATTTTGGGTTAAGTAGTAAATGACTGTTGGTGAGCCAAGACTCAATGGAATTGAATGCTTCTTGCATTAAACTCTGTAGATGAGAGTGTCCTGGCAGAGTAGATTACTATAGACCCATCAGCATATTGAATTAGGGTGGCTTATTTGCTGGCAGTATGAAGATGGTTAATAAAAATATTGAAGATAAGTGGATTTAGTATTGAGCATTCTGGTATCCAGTGCTAACAGGTAAGTAGGGAAAATAGAGTGCGATTTGACAGACTGATATCTGTTGGAGAGAGAGCTAGTGAACCATTGTAAGGATGTTTTGGTTAACCCAGATGAGACAGTTGGGATAACAGTTGGGGGTGGGAGACAGTATCCAAGGCTTTGGATAGATCTAAGAACAGAAAAGAGACTAAGTTTCCTGAGTCACAAGCTTTTCTGACAGTGTCAGTAAAAGACAGTAAGCAGGATAGTGTTGTGTGCTGGTCTGAATCCATGTTGGGTGGGAGAGAGATTATTGTCAAGTAGGTATTGAAGTTTTTTACGGATACATTTTTCTAGAATTTTTGATAGTGGTGAAAAAATAGCAATTGGCCTATAGTTAGAGACTTCTGTGAAGTTGCCACCTTTGTGGAGTGGAAGGATGTAGGTTTTTTTTCCACAGGGAGGGGACATAAGACTCCTTGATGGATCTATTAATGATTATTTAGACAGGGTAGGCAATTGAGTCAGTAGACAATTTTAGAAATTCTTTAGGAAGATTTTCTGCAGAGGGGGAACATGGTCTGAGCTTGCACAGGAGGGATTTGATAAAGGAAGTAGAAATCAGTTGAAGGGAAAATGTAGAGTGACAGGTAATAGGATGCTGAGAGAGCGTAGAGAGAGATGGAGGGCATTTGTTAGTGATGGAAGCTATGTTATCAATTAAGTAAGAGTTAAAATAAGTTGCTATGTTAAGGGGAGGTACTAACACAGAATGGTTGGGGGAAGGACTGATGTCCTGGGTTTAACATTTTTTTGTGCCAGAAGGTTTTTGGACTGGATTTATGCTGATTTTGTGGCTTTATATAGAAGTGCTTTTTGTCTAAATTAACATGTTTTTATAAGGTTATGCAGTGGTTTGAAATGCTGTAAATTACTGAGAGTCTTGTGTTTTAGGTAAGTTGTCCAAGCCTTGTCTCTTTTTTTGCATGAGTTATCTGGTATAGACAGAAAGCCAAGGAGTATAGCTAGTTTTGACTCTTTTCCTTCTGATGGGAGATAAACTGTCTAAAGTGTTTAAGAATGTAGAATTAAAATGTTCAACTGGATCATCTAGTGGTAAGTATTTAAGGAAGGAACAATTGATGGTGTTTAGTAAATTTGTAAAGGCCTGCCGGTCAAAGTTGATTAGGTTTTGTACTGCCTTGTAGATAAGTTGTCTACACTAATGTAAAATAAGTCTAGTTGTACAGATGTGGTGGTGATCACTAATAGAGGTTAGATGCGTTTTGGATTGAAAGAAATTGTTAGGTTGGCAGACCAAAATCCAATCAACTATTGAGCCATTTTGGTTTGTGGAACTGGTAAAGGCTGGGTGAGTACTTAGTTGAGAAAATCCAAATAGGTTTCTGCTATCTGTGGGAAAATGGAAGTTAAGTTTCTGCCAGTCAATGTTGACACTTAATATTACTGTTTCTAGAGAGATATTTTCTGATACCCAAGATAGGGTACTTTCCAGAGTTGATAAGGTATTGCCAGGGGATATGCACAAAGCTATAATGCAGAGGCTTTTATTATTGTTTAAGGAAGGTCATCAATAGTTCAGCTTTGTCAAAGGAGGGTTCTGACTGGTTGTGAGGGGTTGAAGAAATAGAAGCAGGACTGCAACACCGCCACCTTTACTTTTAAGTCAGTCAGCTCTGAACACATTAAAGCCTGGAGGAAGTACTTCGGTATCCTTTATTTGTGGTTTAAACAAGATTTCCTTGATTAGTAGCATATCAGGAAATTGTGCTGTCATCCATGCATGTAACTCAGAAATGTTGTTGCACATGCTATGTGCATTTACTGAGATATATTTAAGCATATTTTGTGCACTTGGAACATGGGTTGAAGATGTGGATTGTGAGATGTTGGTACCAGAGTTAAGGTGGATTTCACCACAGAGCACAAGGAATTTCAAGACTGTGTAGTAAAGACATAATTTCATTTTGGTTAAATTGTCAGTAAGTGTAATGTTAAACAGGCACAGCTGCTTTAGAAACAGTTTGGGTTTAAAGAACAGTATACTGTCTGTGTGAAAGAGATGAGCGGTTATGGGTAGGGAGCAGTGATTTGAGTTACTGGTGTAAGAGGTAGTGTATGTAGGAGAGCTTAGAATACATTAGACGGGGACCAGATATGATAGTGAAGAGAAGCAGAAGAGTATTGGTGACAGGAGAGTAAGGAGAATCATTTTAGATTAGGGATTATTTGAGAGTTAATCAAGCAAACTACTTAAGTGGATGATTTGAGGAGAGTAATAATGTTTGTAGAAATGAAGGAAGGGGAGTAGTATGCAGATAGGGTGCAAGTGTGATACTCATAGGAATATGTTGAGAGATGGAGTGTATGGATGAGGAGAGTGGAGCTAACAGAGGCAGGGGATGATGGGATGGAGCTGGCAGAGGAAGGGATGTGGTTTGGACATCTTTAAATGTAGAGGTAGAGGGTGTGGGAGGGATTATGGGTCAGGGAAGGGAGCAAAGTGAGCCCGGAGGATGAACAAAGTGGGATTACACCCCACAGAACAAGAACCAGCAGGTGAGGCTGTAACAAATCTATTTAAGATGCTGGTTATAGGGTCAGTTAAGTATTGGGTGAAAAGTAGTAAGGTATAAAAAGGGACATTTACAGTTTATAAAGAAAATCAGCTTAAGAGCATTTGGCACTCATCCTTAGCTAAGCAAGGTGGGATCAGAAACTGCTGCAAATGCAATTCCTAAGAAAAGTAAGCTGGGAGGGATATATGCTATATATAGAATTAAGCTGGGTATATTCACTCTCTTAACTGTTAATATACATAACAAGCATCCACTCAATTTCCAAACACACACAGTTATATGTACGCACATCCATGGAAATATATTATGCACATAATAAGCTCATACAATATATACAAATATGTAATTTTAAATTGTAGCACCTTTTAGTTATACTTCCATATTCTATTTAACATTTTTATTTTTCTTTATTTTATTTTACATTTGTTTACCGGGAAAGTCTGACTTGGGATGAAGCCAATTTTCAGTGGCGGCCCAGGAAGAAATGCTTCAGATGCATGTCTTTGTAATGTGGGAGGAAACCGGAGTACCCAGAGAAAACCCACATGAATGCAAGGAGGACATGCCCACTCCACAAAGAAGGCACTCCAGCCGGGAATTGAACTAGAGAACCTCTTGCTGTGAGGTGACAATGCTACCGCTGCACCACTGTGCTGTCCAAAGACATGTATAACATGGGTAAAAAGGTGAAATGAGTTTTAAAAATTTTATGATACATGATCTTGATATGTATTGGTGTTATAATGTCTACAGGTTAATGTGTTATAAGTATGGTCAGTTTTTATTTCCTCCATATAAATGTTTAAATACTAGGCTACTTATAGTATTTTCCACAGTAGGATTAATTATATGAAATGACTATATAAAATATATTGATCAAATAAAGGAATTTGAAATGCATTATTTCTGGTATATTTTTGATATATTCAGAAATACATATTCTTTATTAACATTTCCAACTTTATGTTTCTATCATCTTTAATATTAATATTTCCCAAATAAATACTTTATATTGCTTTTCCTTTTAACGCGACTTGACTGTGATCTAAATAGTTTTAATTAATATTATTGTTTAAATCAAGAGCAGTAGCAACTGTTTAGCTTGATGACATTGTGATGGGGTGGCTGGTTTGTGATTTGTATGATTATAGCATCAAATCAGGGAAATGAATGTATATAGGTTTGAAATTTTGCTTTTTTTGCATATGTCCATAACAATTTGTACTTTATTATATTTTAGCTAAATCATCTTAAATCAGTGCATTTACATGTTCTTATCAATGTCAACATATAATTTTCTCTTATTAAACATCAGTGGACTTAATAATCCATTGAAGAGGTAAAAATCAAATATTTAAAACTGCATAAAGCTCACAATTTTCTTACAAGAAATGCATTTGTTAGTGAAGATGTAGATATAGTGATATTAAAAGATTATTCAAATCTTGTGAGTTCTCATTTAAACCAAAAAGGGGAGGCACTCTTATTCTTTGGAGAAATTCATTACCTATGCCTAAAATATTAAATATGTATTCAGATAAAAATAGCATGTTGGGTTTAGCAGTAGTATAAATTAACAAAAAAGTTATAATTTTGTGAACTCTTACTGGATACCTGGAAGTGGAGCTAAAGCTGCTATGAAATATTTGGATGTTATAACCTTATATACAAAAGGTGAATTGATTACTGCAGAACATTTTAACTATTCTTTCTAGTAAAGACACAACTACTGATAAGGTTACTAAGCTATCCTCAGTAGCTAAACAGTTATATCATTTTATTAATTCTTAATATTTGATAGATACCTAGGATATTAAATCAACTAACTATCTTAACTTTATACATTATTCTTATAGACTTGGCAGCCAGACAATCATCAATCAAGTTTTTACTTCTAGTAGTTTATTTACTTAAATTGAAGATGTATTGATAACTTCATGTCTTATCTGACCACAATGCTATTACATTTATGTTAATGTTAAAGCAAAGTAATTTGATTTACTGTCCAAGAATCCCTGCTTATATAGTAAAATTAAAAGACTTTAAGGAATGGTGTTTAGGAGAAACAGATCAATATAATGAATTAATAATAATGGAGAAGATTCAGAAGTAATTCTGTGGGATTCTTTAAAACCTTATCTATATGGAAGAAGTAAAAAATGGTACATGTGTATAAAAATAGTGGGATAAGTAGTTAATGTCTTTGCAGTTTAATATAGATAAACTGAAATCCAATTTAAAACCTTATGACAAATCCACAAATGCTGAGTTGAAATATTAAATCAGAAATAGCTTGATGTACTTCACCATACAATATCAATATATCTGGAAAAATTAAAAATACAAACTTACTCAATGAACCCAAAAACATACACAGGTTGGTTGTTAGATCTAAGAAAAAATAAGTACCAATCATGTTAAATAACTAATTTCCAAAGTGATAAAAACAAAAAAGTGACTGATTTAAGAAGTACTATAATGCTCAAGGTAATATTATGACAAAATTAATAATTTCTAAGTCTATCTCTTAGTTAACAACATAACCAATTAAGGTTTAAATTAACCAAAGAACAAAGATTCAAAATTGATAAATCATTCTCATTTAAGGCGTTAAAAGATCAAATTAATAATCTTAAACCAAATGAAGTCCTTGGTCTTGATGGTATAATCCCAAAAGTATAAACATTATTCCCAGCGTATATTTTAAATATCCTATAAAAGTTTTGGGGCAAGTTAAATATATGTCAACCCCCACCCCCCTGGAAATATTTCCTGATATCTCCTATCTTGAAAACAAATACTGCTTCTAACTTATGTTCTTCTTACCATCCTATTTCATTATTAAATGTTGATTCTAAAACATGCATGTGTATTCCTGCAAAGTGATTGAACCTTATTATGCCAGGATTAATAAAGGGCAACCAGACTGGTTTTAAACTACATAGAAAGTTTGAGAATAACATAACCAGGCTTAATATTTTAATAGATCTGGCTAATAAAAATTAAAAAAGAACTAATTATAATAACTTTAGATATAAATAAGGATTATGACTCTATTAGTTGGAATTATTTGTTCAAAGCACTTAAACAAAATGAATTTTCCCTAGATGTTATAAATTGAATAACTACTCTATTTAGTAACTCATTCTCTCATTAAAATTGGCTCTTTTATTTCTATCTCTTTCAAAATATTAAAAGGTACAAAACAGGGTTGTCCCCATTCACTTCTATTATTTGCTCTAGTAACTGAACCTTTCACCAACTTTATAAGATCTAATAGCAAAATTCAGGGATTTTCAATAGTTGAAGGTTATTCCTGTAAAATTCAGTTATTTGCAAATAACATTTTAATAACAAGTGGTGATGTTGAAGCTTCAACAGAAAACTTAACCAAGTCTATTAATTACTTTTAAAAAAAGTATCAGGTTTAATGTTTAACCCTGATAGAACAGAAACTTTACTTAATAAAGTTATTAAAGAAACTATAAGAATTTTATGTGGGAGAAGTCACAACTTAATTATCTTGGAATTATAATTAAATGTACTATAAGAGACTCAATAGCAGTAAATTATAGTAATTTGATACAGTGTTACTAAAATAATTAACTGAATTTTTTTTACAGTGGAAGATGGACTACTTTAATAAAAAAGATAATCCTACTAAAATATGTTTCTATCTACAATCACTAATTGTTCTCCCTCCTCAAAAAATCTTTGAGAAATTAAATTTTACTCTTCTTAATTTCCTCTGATTCCCAAATAAACTAGAAATGCCCTTTAATTGGCATGTTAAAAGTTGGCAAGAAGGTGGATTAAGTTTTCCAAATGTTGAATTATATGCCAAATCTATAATTCTCAATTTAATATCTCTATACTAATTCCTCTTACCAATCCACTTGGAAATCCATTCATGAAAGATTAATAACAGCTATGTTGGAGAATATTTCTCTAAATTTGTTACTGATTTGTTCACTGATTACATCTTTATAAATTTTAAAAGATTAATGAATTTTAATTATATAGTTAAATATTTATTTTTATTCTTCCCTATATCAAATACTGCAAGTTGTTTTGGAATTTTTAATATGAATAAAATCCTAGGCTTTTTTAATCTTTTGGCATCAATTTTTAATTGGAAATAAATCACTCATCTAAGATTAACGAGAAGGCCTTTTCTGATATTACTCTCCAGTTTAGATTATGATCCAACGTAAGTGATTTCCTTGATACACGTTAATGATTTAGTTCTATGTTTGATTTTGTGTGAACATCTATATATAGTTATGTTTTTTTTCTATTTATCTGTAAATAATTATGTACAGTCTGTTTTAAAATTAATAAAAAATTGTTTAAGCCATAAAATGCAAGGCATTGCAATCCCTCATGCCTCAAGTGCTCGTGATTTTGCTGCATTGTTTTAGTCTGTCTCATACAATGTTTTATCTTTTGGTATATCACTGAGGAGTAGAGCCAGTCAATGTCAGACATTATAGTTTTCGTACTTATTGCTTAGACAAAGTATGCCATTGCAATGCCTGTTGCAGTACTAAGTTAATTCATAGCTTCATAGCAACTTAATATGCTACCATGATGTGGTTGACTTGTTTTTAATTGGTGATATCTGTATATTAACTCCCTGTTGGAGAACATTCATTCTTCAATCTGGAGATTATATATTTTTCACCCCTTTTGTAATTTTAATTTAATGAATGAATGAATGAAGGAAAGAATAAATAACTGGGTGTGTTTTTGGTACTATGGATACTGTTACTGTTACAGGGGGAGTGAGGAGAGAGAAAAATTAAGAAAATGGTGTGTAATAAAACAAACGTTTTAGAATATAAACAAATAGATGGACAGAGCAAAAAGCATGGAGAAGAAAACAACAAGCAGATGTATAAAATGCAAAATAAAGAACAAGGAAAGACTGCAGATAGTCACTTGTGAAGCTTTTTTTGTCAGAAAGACTAAAGGTAGGTGTATCAATCTCAACCTCACATCAGTGTCAGCTCTGCACTGTAGTATGAGTAATAACGTAAGCACAATCTCATAGTTGCAATTAGCTCCTTGTGAAATTTGTGTAAAAAGGCAGAAAAGATAAAGAAAATCTACGAATATGCAGAACTATTTGTCAGGGTTTGTACACTTTGTGCAATAGAGAATTAAATCGACATATGAGATTCTGCCATAAGGAAAGACAAGTCTTAGCCACTCCTACTTTCAGTGTTGTATCATTGACATAAGCATGTTGTCATACAGTACAGAGTTCACTGTACCCCTGCTTTGTCAGTAACATAAGAAACACGATGGGCAGGTTCATACTTGCAGTAGTGCAATTAGCTGTTGTGATTATATAACACACTGTCACTGTATGGCTTACAATGTTGAAGGGGGTCATCAGACACTGCATTATACCTAATTAAAACCTTTTTAAAAGACTGGGTTAAAAATACTACAGCAGGAAGGGGTCCCCAATCCCCATAAGTGAAATGCCAGTGACATCAGAGTAGTAATAACACTTAGCAGATCTTCATTGGTACAGTATGATTAGTTCTGAAAGCTGCATAAAGAATGAGAAAAAGAAGAACTGATTGTGTGTGTGTGTTAGTGTATGAGTACAGAAATATACTTTAGAAGATTAGAAATATCTGCAAAATGCAGCAGGCACAGACAGGACTGAGTTTTTCTTCTTAATGTCATGCCAATGACATCATATTAGTAGCACAACTTAGCTATAGCTTCACTTTTTGGAGCATGTTCAATCAAAAATTATTTAAAGAGAAGATAAAAACATAAATAACTCTGTTTCTACGTGTATGTGTGTGTGTGTGTGCATGCTGTTGGTATGGTATGGGTGTGCATGTGCGTTTGTGTGGTATGTGGATGTATATGCATATCTGTGTGTGTGTGCTTGACATGCAGAAATATACAGAAATTTTGTTTTTTTTGAGATTCTTTGAGTATTTTCATCAGGTGCATGAATTAAGAAGCAACATAAATACCCACCTACATACATACAATGAAAATAACCTTTGTTACCTCCGCAGTCACCCGAATTATTCTGTTGTGCAAGAAATATTGTAGTTAGCAGCATGTACAGCAGACACTAGAATGATGAATCTAAATAATGGACATGTTTAGATGACTGATAGATGGGTGACGCCTGACAGGTTTAGGAAGTACAAGAGTCACAGGCCACAAAGAGCTGGCAGATATTAGAAAAGAAAGGAGGATAGGTTGGAACTAGAATGTTCAGATAAGTATTATTTAACTGCTATTTAACAACAGAAAATAGAGATTTTACTGCATCTTTGTTAAGAACCACAGGTGATGACCTTTAAAGTAACATGGGACTGAAACACTAACAGAGTACTTATAAACAGAACCTCAGTGATTTTGTTCTCACTGACCAAAGGTGCCATTATCATGTAATTCTGGAGAGTAGGTATCCTGATCATTGAGCAGTACATTTGTGTGTTTGTTGTAGCTCATGCAAGTATGGATTCCAATGAACACTCATGTTAACTTTTTTTTTTAAATACTGGCACCTGTGGAAGGCCACTCATAATGGTTATTACTACAGCCTACTCAGTCTCTTAAATATGCCAGTATTGATGTAAAATACCTGAAACTTCAGCTGCAGTACTAGGCAAAACCTATACTTCAAAATCAAGCAGTTTTTGGACTCAATGGAAGAGTCTGTATGCCTGTTTAAGACCCCAGGTTAAGCAGCCAATTCTCAGCCTTATCTGTCAAATTATTTACAACTTTCATGCTAAAGTTCTGCTTCAAATTCCTCTTCCATTGAGTATCCTCCTTTTTAGACTTATAATACTGATCCAGTTTCATTGGTGGAATTCTATACTGATCTCCTACAATTTACTTTAAAAGTCATCACCTAAAATCCTGTCTATAATCTTCTTTGTACTCGTTCAGATGTCCAACACCCGATCACTTCCGCCATGCACCTAATATTTATAAGAAATACTCTTCACTTTGTTCAGCTGTTCAGTTATATTTTCAGCCTCTATCTCTTCCCCCTGGAACTATACCTTAGAGCAATCATCATCTATTGTTATAATTATACAGTATTAAATGTCTGACTGCTAACATTTTCCGTACCAAACACATTTTAAATACTTAATAAATTAAGAAATTCTAACCCACTTTTAACACTTTCACTTATTACACAATAACCATCATGGCATTCAGCCATTTTGTAAATTCCTTTATCATACTGTATATAGTTACTGACTATCATCAGTAACATGGTTAAAGGCTCAGGAATATGAATAGTTTTTACTGAACACTGGCATTTGTCTAATTAGATAATCTCTTGCATCTCAGCCTGCTGACTTACATGATGTTTTCACATTGCTTTATTATCACTGCCTCGACTCTCCACTGAACTATTACAAACTTTACCCTTTTTGCAAAGGGGTATACCAAAAGGGTCCATCCTCAGCATTACTTTTCTCTTCTCAATCATTATCAGTAAGCATGTCTGTCTGTTGATGATCTTAGCACAAGGATGTTCCTATATGCCAGTGGCATGCTATGACTCAAAGATGTCTCTAGTATCTATGATCTGCAAAACAATCTGCAATGAAAATTCTTTGATCTCAGTTTGTAGTTCAATAAACACAAACTTACAGGTAATACCAATAAAACCAAAATCACTGTCTTTGGTGCCTCGCAAAGGCTGAAAGATATTCCAACCTTAAAACTCTGGGACCTTTGATATCATCCTGTTTCTTCCACTGACAAATACCTAGGAATTTCAGTCCATCCCACTCTGCCCTTTTATTGCCGTGTAGGATGCATATCTAAGAAGCTACTTTTTCAGTTAAAATTCCCTTACACATTTTAGCCATATCACACTGGAATTTTACAAACCTTTTACAAACAACCCTAAACAAAATCTGACATTTTATTAATCTGTACAAAGCACAAAACACTTCACCAATAACCAAACAGGCCTTGCTATTACTAGTTACCAACCTAGTACACTGTTTAACTTCAGCTTGCACTGCGCACTCCTCCTCAGACTAACAGTCAACTCCACACAGTACCCAGATGGGGCTAACCTCCCAGGCTCATTTAATCTAAAATATGAACTCTGATTTAAAACACCTCTGAAAGACCACTGTCAAAACTTGCCTCAGCGGTCTGGAACTCTGTATTCACCTGCCTGCATACAAGTGAAGAGGAGTGGAAAAAAGCCTAGAGAAGTGATAAGGAAATTAGTAAGCTTGTGAGGAGCCAAGGCACCCAGCAAAAAAAACATTAAATGATTGACATCTAAGATCAGTGAAAAGACAAAGTAAGGGAAAACAGAAAAACATTAACTGCTGGAGATATGATCCAGACAAAGCAGAAGCATTCATATGTTATAAGATTGCAGGTGGGGAAAGGAAATGTGGGAAGGTAAAGTAAAGGAATGGAAGAAATAAAGGAAAAGACATCAAGGACTGGTAGGAGCTATATTTGTTAGCATCAGACATGCACCAAAGAGAAGCAGACAAATATAAAAATGCCTTTACTAATTATGAGCAAAGAAATGAAAGTAAAAGAGAATGGAATCCAAGAATCAACATCATCATCATCCCATAGAAGATAATAAAAGAGTTGAGGTTTAGAAGTGGAGAAGAGAAAATCTTAAAATTACAACAGTTAGGATAAAGATATAGTGAATCGGGTTTAAAGGGAATGAGACAGACTGGAGCACAGGAAGGGAAGAAAGGAGAGACGAGACACTAGGGTCATGGAAAGAAGGAGGAAGAGTAAAACTGAGGGAAGGAAGAAAAAGGAGAAAACCTAGGAAGGAGGGGAAAAGGGACATAACATGCAGACAAAAGATATGTAAATGGATGTACTGTAGGAACAATTGCTGGAAATTAATAGTACACTCAATAAGATTGTATGTACATATACTCCTTGTTCTTCTGCTGATTATAATAAAAAAAGCATTTAACTTAAAAAAAGGTCTTCCAGAAACTGGGATTTAAACTTACCTTAGACTGAAACCTCCTCTTGATGTTCTAAAGTGAATGTCACTGAAACCTAGGTTTAATAAGTCTACCTAATCATAAAACTAACCATTTGCCAACTTTACCTTTTTGGCACTAGTGCAGAACATTTACATTTTGTATTGAAGACATGAAAATAAAGTCCAACGCTAACTTTTGGCACAGGGTGCTCTGATACCAGGAGCACTTAAGCATCCTTGTGTCTACTTATGATGTTTACTGCAGACATTTCATGATCTGCACAGAAATCCAACAAGTATGACTACGAAGCTTGCAGACTGCACACTGTTGAATATCTCATCATATTTCACCAAAAGAATATTCAGTACAGCTGTTTGATGTGTAAACACAAAACTGCTAGATTGTTCCTTTGTGACTTACACTGGCACTGAAGAAACCACCTCATCCAGCAGAAAAAACATTCAACTGAATGTTCAGGCAGGGGCAATCAGTATTCCCACTTCCAACTATGATATCTGTTCAGGAAACATTCCAGAGTAAGACAGACACAGACTGTCTGTGATCATGACATCAGGTGCCAGAGGTCATGTTGAGCACAGAGATGAGTCCAGATATCTCTCGTGTTTCTTCCCAGACAGTGAAATGTCATTCAATGTTTCTAAAGTCCGCTTTATTGTGAGGGTTTAGTTTATGTGAAATCATCTCATGCCTGTCACTCTGCTGGATTTTGGGTTCATACAAATTCAAAAATCATTTATCTTTCAATAGTAAGACAGTAATTTATCAGATGTTATAATCTCATCACTAACAGTTTGGCCATGGTATACAAAATACATACATGACTCTAGATGGATTATTGTGGCTTTTACACAAGACAAACAGATTTGTACAATGTGTAAGGACAAAAGACCTGTTTTTGATTCAGAAACAATGTTTCTTCAAGCATTAAAGTACTGAGAAGACATGCATCTGGCTTCTGCAATGAGGACATTTTTACTGCACAAATTTATGAACAGTCCCACTGCCAGTGTGTAACATGGTATGGAATGAAAGTGCAAAGACACATAATGTAAAATATTTTATAGGACCAACACAGGTTTAGCAATTAGTCAAGCTTTCAGGTTAGCATGAGCTCTTCAGTGGGAATTAAGTTACTTATGTTAGATACAGTCCATAAATATCCACTTGTGCCTTGAAAAAATAAATATATAATTTATATCTTATTGGCTAATAACTTGAAAAATGCTAGCATGCTGCTTAGATGCATAGTATGACAAGTACATATCAGAGACAGACACAGTTTGTGTGTGTGTGTGTGTGTGTGTGTGTGTGTGTGTGTGTGTGTGTGTGTGTGTAAGAAAGACTGTATATGGACCTGAAATTCTAGAAGGCCAGGTTACAGCATGCTATAAAACTAAGAGGTTCATTTAGGAAAGAGGATAGCTTCACTGCCTGCTTTGACACTTAGAGAGAAAAATAAATGTCAATATAACAGATGTGTATGAAGATTAGTTAAATCCAGATTGAAAACACATAGAATGATGCAATACTGAACACTGTCGACACTGTTGTGGATATTGAAAATGTGTGTTAATACAGTGATTTATGTACTAGTCTATACTGCCACTGTCATATGGATTGGCCACCACCAATAGCCATGGATACACACCAGTCTATCAGGGGCTACTTCTGCAGAGCAGCTTTTGCTATGTATTCCAGCTAATGCAACTTGCTGGGAAGCATTTTGAAAGCATGACCTACAATGCCAGGGTGACATATTGTATTAAGTCAGTGATATGTAGGTTGAACCTGCTTGATCTGAGACAAAGAGCAGCCTTCTTTTACTACTCAGCCAGGGTTCTGCACAAATCTATCTCTTTTTTCTTTGGGGGAGCACAGACAGGGAGAGGTAGAGGTGTAAAATGCCTGTGTCCTAATAATTACGTATGTGTCAAGAGTAGGTACGTGTAAGGCAAAAGAGACAAGACAAGGTTCTTTAATAATGATAAGATTGCAAATCAGGACTATGGCATGTCTTTTACACATTTCATTCAATTGTACTCAATATTTATTGTAGTACATAGGTGCTGGAACCATATAGCAAGGGAGTGAGAGCGCCCCACCCCCACTTTTACAGCTGTAAAACCTATAGGTGGACCCATGCGTGCATTGCACGCTAATGTTAAATTCAAAGTGCACGGAAATGGATTCCACATCAAGCCTGCTGCCAGAGTTTTTCCCCCAAGGATCCGTTTATGTGGATAGGGGTTGGTGTAGACAATTTGGTGCAGGGAGATTGGCTGCTTCCAAAAAACATGGCTTCTTTGCAGCGACTTGCTGGTGCCTGTTGGGTTTTCAGTCTGTTCTGTTGTATTCTCATTTTGGGGTTGGTAGGAGTAAGAGCACAGTCTTGTCCGGGGCCGTGTCACTGTGTGGGCGACCTTTTGGACTGTAATAAGCTATGATTGCAGGAGGTATCTAATCAGACATTCTTGCCAGGCTGGATTGTACAATTGTATGTAATAATGCCCAGAGAGCAGGGGGCTGGGCTTGGGGCATGCATGAGGCAGTGTAATCATTGTAACATTACGTGTTGTGGCATGTATTTTAATTTTTTAGTAGTAGTCTGTAAACATTTGAAAGTTTATTATAATCTGAGATTCATAACGTTTCTTACTGTGAAGAAAATTAGCTGTTCTTTGGGACACAAACATTTTACCACACATTTTTTCATCAGTAGTATTTCATGACTAGTAAATGACTGTAAAAGCTGTTTGGTAATATATTCAGTCCTTATTGTGCATTTTTTTCTTTGACTCGTATTGAATAGTTCATTCCTGAAAAACTTCCAGTTCCACTTTGCTTCTCTTTTGCTAATGGCTGTTTTATCATTTTTCAGATCTACGTACTTGAGTTAAGTTTAAGATTTAAAAGGTCCCTTTTTATCTCTTGCTCATCATGATCATTTTCTTATGCATTAAAATGATGTGTAGGCTTTCTAAAGTATTAGTAATCTCTGTGGCTCAGCCAATTTGATGCGCTTTTTGACCAAAGGGGTGAATGGGTGCAGTCACAAAGTATTGGTGTTATTTTCCATGACAAGTACTTCTGTTATAGTTTATGAAATGCAATATACAGTGCTTGGAAATGTATGCTGCACTGTATTTGTGGAAATAAAGGAAAATACCAGTGATCAACTGACGGGTGGGAGGAGGGGGCAGAACACAGACGTGGTTCCAAGCACGTCTTGATCTACTAAACCTAGCATACATTGCATTGTAAGATGTGTTGATCCAATAAAATCTTTTATAGACAATAAACCTGTATTGCAGCATTAGCTTGTTTACACATTCTGCGTTATTTTTACAAGCCTGAGTGTGAAAGTTAAATATGCTCTTCTGCTTTTTGTCTAGGTAGGCATTATAAGTAGTGAATGAGCTAGGATTCAAGTCACAATCTGAACCTTCAGCTCCTGATAATCCACTTAAACTCTCTCACGTCTAATGAATAAACTGCGAAATTTGGGAAAACTTATTAAAATATAAATATTAAAATATAAACTATGGTATAGCTGGGAAGAAGTGGGCTGCTTTATTGAAAAAAAATATTACATCTTAAGCGTGATTTCAATTTCAATGTTTTCTAGATTATAGTAAGTCTCACCTTATCTTTGGGGCACCCTTCCTCTGTATTGGGTGGTAAAAGCATTTTTGGGCAATGTTCACTAGGTATGTTACAGCATGTGATTTTCTACATGAAATGAAAATAATGCTACTAAAGGGTATGTTATAGCTAACAGAGGACTTTGTACATCATGTATAGAGTCTATGGCATTTTTTTTTAGAGTTTGTGAAACATTTTTTCTTTTTGAGTTTAGCAGATGCTGTGTTTCAGTTTTAAACTAAGCCATTTTTTATTAATCTATTGTGTGTGTGTGTGTGTGTGTGTGTGTGTGTGTGTGTAAAATACCCCAGTTATTTATAGCTGGTTAAGGATTACTCAATCTCAAACGGTGTACCTTAGGTACAGGAGCCTGCATTCTCTACCCACACACCACCACTTTTGATCCAGGGAGTTTGATCTGTTCCTCTTAAACGTTGTGGTTTTCTGGCAAACTAGTGAGACCAAAGCAATGGATGAAGGTAAAACAGTTCACACCACATTACCTTGACCTGGCCAAGCCTTTTGACACAATCCCCTACTCAGGTGTAGTACAAAAGATGAATAATGTAGGAGCAAACACTTGCATCACTAGCTGGATTGCCAACTTACTCACAGGATGCAGGAGATCAAAATAGGGGAACAGACCAATCATCAATGGGGTCTCCCAGGATTCGGTGCTGAGACTTTTTCTGTTTGGCATATACATCTCAAAAGTAAAAGGAAATATAAAAGGGCTTTGGCCGACTAAGTTTGAGATGACTGCAAGCTAGGAGCAGTTATTGAATCCTCAAATGACTTAACCATCATGCAGGAAGGTTTGTCCCAAACAATAACTGGTGTGGAAATCATGACAATACCCTCTGAGAACTAACCCAATTGTTTGGCATTTGGGAACTTGTGTGTACAGTGACCTAACTTTTGACCAACATGCCTAGAGTCATAAGAAAGCCTTTCTATATTGCACAGCATATAAACAAATCAATTGTGGCTAGATCTAAATATGTTGTTGTCCTCCTTTACAAAGCTCTCATTAGGTCAATCATTTTGTACAATGCCCACTTTGGCATGTATCTGTCCAGCCCCATACAACAATTGGAATACCTTCAGAGATACCTTACTTAAAAGGATACAAGTCCTAAACAATAGGTCTTGCATGGACCACCTCAAAGATTTATTACTATAGTCAGTATCCTACAGAGTGCTTAGAGGTGACATGTCTGGCATACAAGGCATCCTCCAAACTAATACAGATGGACCTACTGAACATCAGCAATACTCAGTCCAGTTATCTAAACTGTATGCTGTGGAGAGATGGATATATATCACAGAGGCTACCACTGTTCCAGAACAGGCTATCCATAAAAATAAAACAAAGCTCATCCTTCCATATTCAAATGCAACTTGGATCTAAGGATGGGTAATAGAAAAAGTACTCCAGGATTGCCCCGCATGCGACGAATGGACAGAGACAGTTCCTAAATGCTGCATCCCTTATATGGGTCCCCCTCAAGTTATCTATGGAATGATCACAGCTGTTCTCACTAGGGCTAATATACAATTGTCAGTCATGTGATAGATAAGTCCAATCAGAAAATGTTAATTTCAAGCACCAAAAGGGAATTGGCTAAGCTTAAAAAGTCCTCCAAGTCAACCTATGCTGTGGTAGTCAATAGTTATAAAAAAGTTGCCCTTTTTAGATCACTAAGTGCCCCTCTCACCCTCCGCCCACCTAGTCTTCAACAGCTTCTGGCGCCTTTATTTTGTAGTATATGCTGTTTATTCATTGTGTGCATTTATGCTTGTCATTTTTATAAAATTCAGAAGGACTTTTCATTCACAGCAGTTTATTTTCATCTATTCAGCATTGCTACACTGTTTTTAAATGTGAATTGATAGTTAATTGATCAATTGGGGTTTGTTTGATTTGTATAAAAGGGGTTGTAGAAGTCGGTATGCTCATCTGAAGAAGTTACATTGACGAAAACATGATGATGGAGTTAAAGCATTCTGGATGCATTTTATTTATACTTTACAGCATGTGTTCAATAAAATTGTTGATTTGATCTGGTGAACCTTCCAAGTGCATTATTTTTGGTTATTAGTACATTTTTGGGCACTTTTTCCACATTTTTCGATAATTCATACTATAGATAGAACAAGAGATCAATTGACAAAAAAGTAAAGGAATATTTTTATCTAACCATAAAATGATCTGAAAAAATATGCATTACCTCTCCTTCGATTTCTTCTTCTATTTTTTATATGTTTTACTGTTAAAAGAAAATATATATATTGTAATATTAAAATGTTTTTTAAGCATTTGTCTTTCAACAACATGTAAGAATTTCTAGTTTATTTTCCAAATAATATCTTTTTTTACAGCTGATAAGACCTTTAGCAGAATCTGGTTGTGGAGTCAGGCATTTTGCAAAGTGATACATATCACATGTTATCTATACAACCACCTAAATCTAAACAAATGAAAAAATCTAGGACCAAAATGACATTCACTAACCTGAACAGGTATACATCGTCCGTTCTAAGGTAATATATGAGCAGCTGGCAATGCTTGACTGCCTTTCTAAATTTAACATTTTTACATTCATTAGTATACTTTGCTGCAGACCTGTTGTTGCAGAATATTACACTTAATATTTTTCTGACAATAGTTTCATGTTTTGTAAAGAAATTCAGTATCCTGTACACTGAGATGAGTGTTATGAACCTTTGTTTAAAAAAATATATATATATTTATATCTATATATAGATATATATATATATATATATATATATATATATATTAAATTGATGTTCACATACCCAAAACAGTAAACATACAATAAAATCTCAGCTTTGATTAAAATTTCTTCACAGTCATTAGGACGGCATTTGGGACTGGTCATATGAAACTAACCAGAATACCAAGACAATTGAGAATGTAAAAGAGCTACAAAGTATAAGCTAAATAAGTTAAGGGAGATTAAGCTGTTACTGTACTGGTGTTATTAAAGCTCAAAAGCTCCTGACGTGACTACACCTGTCTAGTCTTTAAGGCACTGTTGGATCCAGTTCTTTTTGATAAGCCCTGCCTATAACACATATCCAGGGGGGCAAGTATGAGGTTGGGTAAACAGCAAAGTGAATAACAGGGATCACTGTGCGACACTCCGAGGCCCTAGCTTATGGACCAGTGTAGCACTTCCTATAAGCAATGCATATCCCTGTCTTCTTCTATGACATCACCAGATGATATGATGGGCAGTGAGGAATACAACCAAGGGATTATGTCAGTTAAGCTTTTGGAGCATGGATAAATCACATGCTTGTTATTTAAAACCATAACCCTATGCTCAAGAAGCTTTTATATGACCAAATGACTATCAGAGTAATCTGGAGTTGTTTAAAGACAGATTCACTCAACATGCAAGCTGACATGACACAGAATGTCTTCTTGCTCTCCTTCTTCCAGCTGTTATCCTACTCTTCATCACGGAATGAGTTCTAAGTGGAATTGACAAAGAATCCAGAACAGATGGAGAGAGAGTCTGACATCTGTGATCAAATGTCAATGTTTATAAGTTATCTGTTATCGGGCAATCATACACAGATTTTTATTCTTTTTTTTTTTAATAACAAGATAGCTTCCAAGTTGTAGTAGACAAAACTATGACACGTATGTTAAGGTAAAAAAAATCCTTAAACCTCTAGAAGACTAAAATGCTGTAGTAAACTGTAAAGGGTCAAGGAATAGACCTTGGAGATACTTAAGCACTCCTCCTACCTTGGTAGCCATGATAGTTAACTTATTCAGGTCACCCTCATTGTAGATAATGCAGTGCAAAGTATCACAAAGTTAGTAGCTCTCAAAAGCAGAAGCAAAAGCAATGTTTTGCTTGTGCAGCTACATTTAAATCATATTTAACAAATGGAGACTGATCACAATTATACACAACATAAGTGACATTCTGCTTAAAACATATGCCCTACATGGCATCTGGTTAATTTCTGAGGAACTTTCAGATACTTAAGCACCTCTGACATTGCTGGGAAGTGTTTCATGGTTCAGAAGATGTTAACACACTAACAAAGTATAGACACTGAGATCCTACATGGAAACCAGTGTGTTACTGCCCACTTTTGGAAATTGCTTTGCTGCAACTTCACTGATGCTTATGACTAAAAAGATATCAACACAAGGGTTCATTTATCAACCCTAACCTTATTTATGGATGTGAAATATGGGCAATTTATAAGCATCACCAACTTCCTTAATCTTAGAGAGGCCCCATCAGTGATGGCTGTGGAAAATCCTCTGCATCACGTGTAATTCACCACTCAAGCTCTTCTAAACTATAAGCATAAACTCTTCCAGTATTTCTCTACACAGCTTCTGCTACATATTTTTTAAACAGGTAACATCTTTATCAAATTATCACTTATGACATAGGCAATGTTGCATTTATATAAATGAAAACAAACCACACTGACAGTTCCAGCTGCACGTAATACATACTACAAACCATGCCGACACAATTCTAGTTGCAAACATTATACTTCACTTATCTACCCAGTCATTGTCAGTCAAACATTAAATAGCTCATTCAAATCCTGCCTTCTTTTAACCCTTGTTCCTCCTCTCCATGTATTGTTCCCACAATTCCCATTTTTCCTATGTAATTTTCTCCTACCCTTTTCTAAAGATTCCAGTTCCAGTTATTTTATCTCTGTTGCTATATTTACTATTTCTGGTAAAGATGGTTTAGACTTTGAGTTCCATTTTCTTGTACTTGCTTTCTTAACAACCATCATAATTAGACTCAGCAAGGCTTTGCTATGCCTAGGCAATTCTGATTTTGTATCATAACAAAAAAAAAACATTTCCTTAGTTACAGCAATTTGCTCACCCAGTATCCCTGACAAAGCAGTTTACAGGGAATCTTTTAGTCTGCCAGCACATTTCACTCCCAGAAAATGTTCCCAGTTTCCTCTTTTTATTCCCCATCACACCTCCAACATTTGCTGTCTACCCGAGTAGAAATTCTTTGGGTCTACTATGGGTAAAAAATATCTATGTAAACACTTCCAAGCAAAGATCCTAAATCATCTAGATTTTGCTGCATATTTGGGAGACATACATACATCCCCCATTGTTTCTTTCTGAATTGCTTATCCAGTCTCTCTTCCTAATCCTTTCTAACCTCCCCTGACTGATTTGTAGTTATCATGCAGAATTTCATATGCATACTAAGTATTCCTTTTTTTAATGGCAGTTGCTGTTCTAGATTCTGCTAAAACTTTATCAGTGCTAGTCTTTCATTTAGGACCTCCCCATTTCTTTCTTTTTGCCTGTACTCCGATATCAACCCTTGATAAGGAAGGCAGAGGACTGCAGCTTCTGGTACTTATTGTACGTTGCATGTTTTCTCTGTGCTACTTTCATCCTATGTCCTCATGAAAATTAAGGTCTCTAGAAACACACATGGCTTTCCAGATATGATCGCACTAACCATGCATATAGAGGACTAACAACATTTTGCGTTCTGCTTGTGGTTTGACCTTCTGCATATCACACACAGTATTTGCTAGCTACCTTGTTTTGCTGTTTCACATTTCTTGTATAGCATTATATTACCTGGATTATATAATTAATGATTAACATGTTATATGGTCAATGCACAAAGCATGCAGACAATTACAGCAATACGAATTAATGAAACTCAGTACACTAAAAAAGGAAACAAATATCCCATAGCCCTACTAATCAATTCTGCTCAGATTTGTTGGACTATTGGTAGTGAAAATGGAATTTTTCTGAGGTAAGGAGCATGGTAAGGGTTAGGGTTAGCATGCATTAATAAGGGAAGTGGGTGGGGCTTGCCATAGGGTATAGCAAAAAGATACCTAAATACTGAGCATGTTTATGGCTTTAAATGGCAGCATAATATAGTCTGAATCTGTGACAACTAAACATTTTCTCTTACCATGTGTGGCCTGGCTCAATACAGATTGGACAGTATGGCAGCTGTAAGTTTTCAAACATGCAGTTTCATCAACTTGCAAATAAGCAAACTGATTCCACAAAAGGCAGTGTGTTTTATAGTGCTGTTTAATGAAATTTACTGTCTGAAGATCTCACATATGGAATGTAATGTTTCTCTTTACAAGCAGTTGTATCTTGTATAGTGTACACAGCTAACTTATGAGGAAGGCAAAGATTAATCATTCAATTTAAGGGAGCCATTTTTTTTCTTTTTGTGAATGTCACAATGTTCAGTCTTCTGAGTGTAGAAGCTTAATATAAACTGGCCTAATGCTAAACTATTCTTGGGGGAACCAGGGTCTTTGCTTTCTATCCCTGGTATTGTTCGAAACAATTTTAAAAGGTCATCTGATTGGTTTAGTACAGTGCATTTTAGCATATTTAAAGTATTTGCCTTTGTTAAAGATAGTTTATTATTATACTTTGTACACTGGTGAGGCCTGTTATGAAATATTAAAGTGGATGCTTCCCTTTTTTGGGTATGCACTCAGATAAATTCAGCTGAAGATACTGATTTGGACTCACTACAACTAATTGAAACTCATCAATATATGAAAATGTTGATATCAGTTTCAGATAATTGTAGTGAGTCTCAACGCCATTTTTATAAAACGATTATGTCAATAATGAAGAGGTTTGACCAAAACAGTACTAATATTTTGGAATAAATTTATATTTTGTATAAGACAAAGGTTAACTACCAGCACATGCATGCCGTTAGCACATAGCTGACTTGCTTATTGCCACATGATTGAAAAAAACAAGTGGCCCTACCTCCAATTAACCCAATGCTCTTAATGAAATGGCCCTCCCAAACCCACCACCCTCTGAGAATGCTAACTATAAAACTTCTACCCAATACCTAACCTGAATCCTTTTTCCTTAGCAGAAAACTCCCTCAACCTAAATTACCCATTTTTTCCCTAAACCTAGAACTTCCTTCTCATTCCTTAAACCTAAATTATTTGGTTATTCTATAACCCTAAATCTAATACTGCCCTCCCATGCTCTAAACCAAAATTCTCCAATCACTTTCCATGACTCTAAGCCTAAATCCCCCAGTTAGTCCCTAAAATTTCCAGCTAAACTCTCATGCCTTCCCACTTTTAGTTCAAATTCGACTACATATTTAAATGATAGCTGGCAGCTCCACTACCCCCGGGCTGCCAGATCAAACACACATAGGTAATTCTGACTGAGAGTAGCAGCCTGTGACAGCTGTCAAAGAGATGACATCCTATATGCAAGAATATGGTCTGCAAACACCCAGAAGTTTGCATGTGAACTGCATCCATAAGACAAAGCAACAGAGTAAGTAAAATACAAACTGGAAACAAGGGGGACAGAATAAATAAGAAGCAATACATTTCAATCTTTCTGATGGCCTGTGTTCAAATCTTGATTTATAAGTATGATCCTATTTTACTGTTTTGTTTGCAACATGGTTATATACTGTTTTTATGAATTACTTGAGGTAAATATGAGATTTTTTAAAATTATGTACATGGTGAGAGAGGACATGCAGGTGGTTGGTGTGACATAGAAATATGCAAAGGACAGGAAGAAAAGGAAACAGATGATCCGTTGTAGCAATCCCTAATGGGAACAGCCGAAAGAGAAGTTATATATTAGCTTTAGTTATAGCTAACATGTTGAAGGGTATGTGGTGCTAATCAGCTTTGCCATAAAGTCCTGCAATTCCTTTAAATTATACTTACTAGAATGTGTGATCCTGAAAAGGGAACTTAATCAAGATAGTACCCGTGGGTAATCCATGAAAACAGGTCTACATTAGTTTGCCTAAATTTTATTTCAGCGAACACCTATTCATCAACCCTATTCAGCAAACATTGCTTCAGTTTACCAAGGGCAAGGAAATACGTGCCCGCAGCACAAAGGACCGACATCTAAGTGAATCAACACCACCCCCCTAACTCTATATACCAATTCCGAGATCGCACTACAGTGGAGAAAAGGGCAAAGTTCTGTAGCTGGCCAACTACGCCTTTGCCCTTGGGAAACTCGGCAAATCGCTGAAGTGATTTTCATTGAATTGGAGTCGATGAATAGGTGCTCACAAAATAAAGTTTTGGCGAACTAATATAGGCCGCATGAAAACAGATCCTTTTTCCTAATATCTTTAACTAGATAAAAAATGAATATATAAATTACATGAAGAAAACATATCTTGCATCTTTCTTTGTAGACGTGTACTGGGATAAAAAGGGACACTGATTTTCCATTTTTATAGGAAAATACTGGTAAAACCCAAATTTGGACAGTCTGAGGATTAAAAGAAAAGCTTGAGATCTTTATGGAATTTGTCATTTTAGGCCATAGAACTAGTTCACAAAAATGTATTTTAGCTTATATTTATTATTTATAATATTTTCTGCTTGCATTATTTAGCAGTGTATCCCTCAAACCCATTTTACCTTTCAATATATATTGATGGTTTCCCTTCACAATCCCAAATTACTGAATGCTCGAAATTCAGTAACTCAAGACTGTAAAGTCGAAAATGCAGAAGCGCAAATCTGCATAAGCGCAAATTCAAATATCTCGAATTCGCACTTATGCATGTCAGCTATGGGACGGGAAGTGCATGAGTTGAGATGTTTTATGGAAGTGAAGGTAAGTGAGTGTGTATTTTGTAAGCTGTGCGTGTGGGTTAGGGTAGGGAGGTGGGAGTATGAGTGCGAGTGTTGGATGTGTCTATGTATGTGTGATGTGTTTGTGTGTGTGCAAGGCAGTTTAACATTTGTGTGTGGTGTTTTTTTTTTTTTTTTTGTGTATTAGTGCAATCTTGGAGTTAGAATATATAAGTGGGGGGGTACAGACATTTTTTTGTGAATGTCACCAAAGCCCTGGATGAAGGCAAAATACGACATACAGCCTATCTTGACTTAGCCACGGCTTTTGACAATTCCTTCCTCAAGCATCATTGAGAAACATGCCCAGCTGAGAACTAATCCATGTGTCACTAGATGGGTAGCCAACTGGCTCATCGACAGAACACATACAGTCAACGTTGGGGATTCCACCTCTACAAGTAGACCAGTTACCAGTAGTGTACCACAAGGATCTGTGCTAGGCACTCTACTGTTTGTAATCTATTTCTCAGAAGTCCAGCAAAAATAGATGGCCTGTGGCTTAACAAGTTCACCGATGACTGCAAAGTGGGTGCAATCATTGAGCCCTGCAGTGATGCTGACGTACTGCAAAAAGGGCTTACACAGACAAATGAGTGGTGCCAAAGCCATGGACTTAAACTAAATGCAAAAAAAATCATTTTCATCCCTTCCTGCAAAGGGGAAGTTCCTGCAAATTACAATATTAACAGTACAGCCTTTAGCTCAAACTCTGTGCTGAGAGATTTGGGAACACAAGTTGACAGCAAACTTAACTTCGATCACTATGTGTCCACAGTGTTAAGGAAGGCCTTCTACATTCTACATCTCATCCAGAGCTAAGTTTGTTACAACTCTCCTGCACTCGTCCCTCATCAGACCATTAATAGAGTACAATGTTCACTTCTGTATGTACCTCACCAGACAGCTGCAGCAGCTAGAGACACCTCAGGGGTTTCTCACCAAGAAAATTCAGGGCATTCAACACATGACCTACATGCACAGACTGAAGGCTCTTTCACTGTATTCCATCTTATAAGCCACTGACAGATGGCTTGTACCTGGCCTACAGAGTAGTCTCAGACCCTGCCCAAATGGAAATACTGCATCCACAAGTCAAATGGGACAGGATTCACTCACTCTAGGGATTTTTATTTTTCAAAAAACTTTGAGTTTTAAATTCATAAAAAGACATTTAAAACAATAAAAAAGTAACAAAATTGATATGGTATGGACTCATATCTAAATAGTTGCACCACAATTATAATATTACAATTGTTATGTTGAAACTGGTTATAGGCAAGACACCAGCTGAAACAAAAAGAAAATTAATAAGGGAAGTAAGCTTTGTATAGACCATAATGTGATCATAATAAAGGTATCTTCTTCTTCTTCTTTCGGCTTTTTCCCGGTTAGGGGTCGCCACAGCGGATCACCTTGTCCGCACATTGAATGGCAGTGGAGTTTTACGGTATCGAGTTGCCAGCCCGGCGCCCAACCTTCCACAGAAGGCACACTCACACACACACCTAGGGCCAATTTAGAGTGTCCAATCCACCTGCAGCATGTCTTTGGGATGTGGGAGGAAACCGGAGCACCCGGAGGAAACCCACGCGACCACAGGGAGGACATGCAGACTCCGCACAGAAGGCACCCCAGCCGAGGATCGAACCAGAGAACCTCTTGCTGTGAGGCAGCAATGCTAACCACTGCACCACTGTGGCCGCCCTTATCATAATAAAGGTATGAAAAGATAAAAACTACTAGTAAAATAAGTGATTTTCAAAAGCTTTAGAGTGTAACGACTATTTCATTTCCAAAGATATGTATCTTAGGTGTGGGCATCCATAATGTTGCTATAGTAACTAAAAATCAAACCTCTTAACTACATCTAGATCTTAAAACTGAAAACCTATATACAACTATGTACATTTGATGTCACTCATTTAAAAGTCAGAGCTTGTCAACTGATATAGAGTTACGTCCTTATGATAAAACAAAAACAAATAAACCTTCTGTCTAAGCACACGACGGAGATACCAATTTAAAAAAGGAAGGGATGAGATGAGTAAATTACATTACAATTGCTTGAGGTCTCCATAGATAAGTAATGAAATTTATGTTAGGATAGTCTGGGGAGATGCTAGAGAAGTTGGATTAAGGTGCTACTGTAAAATTATCGAACAAACTGAAAGTAGTATCGGGGCTAAGGAATTTACTTTAGTCTTTTAATAGTGTGTCTAGCAGATCACCACCAATATTTTTAAAAGTAAGCAATTTTCTTTAGTGGATTTATTTGCTAATTTATGTAAGGATATGAATTTAACAGCTAGTTTCTGGAAGTCTTCCCATGAGATCGTAGATTTATCCATCCCATTTTTGGCTATGTAATACTTGATAAGGGCACACATTGTTATAAGAATGTGTTTGATTATATTTGGTAGTTTGCCTAGAGTGATATGTAGGATTGCTGTTTCCCACGAAAAGTAGATTTTTTTGTACCCCATTTTTTCAATTTTGACCCTTAAATAGCACCATCATTTGTATACTTTCTTGCAGCTCTAAAATGTGTTAATAAGTCACTTTTTCATTAGGGCAGAAAGGGCAGATTGAGGAGTATTTAGCATTAAATTTGCTTAGAACAGATGGTGTATAGTAAGCATTATTGCTCATCATAATCTGGGTATAAATTAAACTTTTGTAAGGGGTTAGCTTCAGTGTGTTTTTAATAGCTAATATTTTTTCCTCGGTTGCTATTCTAGGGATCTTAACCTAGCCTGCAACATTAACAGGATATGCTGGAGAAACATATACATCTCCCAGAGATTGTCACTCCTCTGGAACAAACTCACAATTCACATAAAACAGAGCTCATCAATGACCCCATTTAAGCATAACTTAGACAACTGGATGGGAGACTGTAAATTTACTCCCAGGGTGTCACCTATGTCCTAAAAAACAACCAACAAAAGTCCAAAAGAGTGAAAAATAACAAAAAACAACACAAATTCTCCACGAAAAAACTTTTTAATATGGCTTAGCGCCTCGGCCACAACAGCCTTCCTAGAGCACACAAAAGATAATAAAAACATACTCCCTTTTATACCAACCACAATTGAATAATGACAATTAATTACTCAATTAGTACATCAATTTAAAAAAGTTTTTTTGATTTAAAGCAACATTACATAAAAAAGCAGTAAATATATAACATTGAAAAACTATATATGTTACAATAAACATCTCCAGTTGACTTCTTTATTAAGACCACTAGGTGATAATGTATTATATTTCAATATGAAAATAGTTTCTTTAAATGATAAAATATTTTTCAACAATCTATCATCTCCTTTTCTAACAAAAACTTTTTCTAAAATAGTACACTCCAAAACATTCACGTTACTATTATGTTGTTCCATAAAATGTGAAGCTACTGGACTTTCCATTGCTCCCCTTTTGATATCACGAACATGCTCCTGCATTCTAATTTTAAATTTTCTTTTTGTTTCTCCCACATAGCAAAGGTTACAAGGGCAGCTAAGGCAATAAATAACTCCAGAAGTTTGACATGTAAATTGATTATTCGGTATAAACCTAATTCCATTTATTTTATCAAAATATAATTTAATGTATGAACATATATTGCAGGAACCACAAGGAGTAGTTCCATAAGTACATAACGAATAACTTAATTGATTCTTAGGATGGACATAGTAAGCTTTAATTAATTTATCTCCTAAATTCTGTCCCCTTTTATATGCAACCTTTGGAACAATAGGAATAAATTTATATATGAATTCATCTTGTAACAAAAATTTCCAATAATACTTAATATAGTCCCAAATTTTTTCACTTAATAAATTAAAAGTAGTCACAAAATAAATATCTTGTTTTTCTTTGTTACAATTTTGTAGATATCTATTAATTCTTTTATCTGGAAATATGATCTCCTTACAAACTTTATTAACTGGAAAAAAATTCTCAGTATTATCGGTAGTAGCTCTTAATAATTTATTAATAGATTCTTTAATCAATTCAATACTGTAACCTCTTTGTAAAAACATCTTAATGGAATCATAAATGTTATTTTCTAAATCTACTTCACTGTTACATAGTCTAGATAGTCTAACTATCTCTCCATATGGCAACGACCTCAAAGTATGAGGGGGATGGCAACTTGTGCCATATAAATATTGATTGCCATCCACAAACTTACGATATACCATAGTAGAAATACGGTCATTAGTAACTCCTATTAAAGAAATGTCTAAATAATTGACTTTCTTACCATACTGTAAACCATCAAATTGTATATTATATTTATTATTATTCAAATCAAAAATAAACTTCTGTATAGATTCAAAACCTCCATTACAAAGAAAAATTAAATCATCTATGTAATGAAAGTAAAGCAAAACATTATGCTGAAAAAATATGTTGGTATAGATGTATTCTAACTCAAACTTAGCCATAAATAAATTGGCATACATAGGGGCAAAAGATGCCCCCATTGCTGTCCCTTTCAACCGATGATAGATTACCTCATTAAAACTAAAAAAGTTATTAGAAAGACAAAAATATGTCAAATCCATAATATAATGTGAGGTAGGATTATCTCCCAAGAAATAACACAATGCCTGTATTCCATCTTTATGGCCAATATTAGTGTATAGACTAACAACATCAACACTAACCCAAAACATATTTTCTGTCCATATAATATCTGACCTATGTCCTTCTTGGATAAGTGCAGTCGGTGCTGATCATAGACTTGCCCTGCAAATATTGAGCATACAACTTAGTAAATAATGGAACAAGGGTATAACATGGCTGGGGTTATAAAGGCCCAAGGGCCAATAGCCTAGTAACCTCCTATGAACTTATATGAATGATTGATAAAGCTTTGTTTCAAACCAGTCAGCAGTTACAGTACTGAAGTACTGATGCGTTGCCTTCTTAGCATATAGTTAATGTTCCCTGGAGAGCCAGCTGGCACTTAACTATGAATACCCCAACCCCCCAACCATGCCCTTCAAATGACTTGACTGAACATTTTCAGCCAACCTAAAAATAAAATATAATTATTCTCTGCATGCCAGGTCAAAATGGCATGTCTAAATGATTGATTGCTTTCACACTGGTTACACAGGTTTATTAACTATACAAGCAAAGTTACTACACACAATAATCAATGCAGTCAAATAATGTTTTCATTCATAGATTTATTTTCATTTATTCTAAAATCACTTATCCAGCTTAGTCTTAAGGCATTGGCAACTACAACCATGAGGAATGCTACAAGTAGTCCAGTCAGGTACCAGATGTGGCGGCACAGGTACTCCAACATGTGCTCTAAATAGTATACCTAGTAGCAAAAGTATTCTTTAAATGAAACTGCATAAATATACAAGAAATGTTTGTGGAGTTGTATGTTTTTGCTTTGTTTTTCTCCTTACATAAGAACCAGAAGCAGCAGAATATTGAGTCTTGGATTTATTTATATATCAATACCTTGCACTTTATAAAGCTGTTCATTTCCTTTTATTAAACATTCACAGATTAAAACAAGATAAAATTACTTACCAACTTTCGCAATTGCTTCTGAAAAAAAGAAATCGAAGAAAAAAATTATATCCTTTAACTCCTGAATCAGTTTTATGCCGCCTAGCTAATAAGATGAACAGTTTAAGCAGAAATAATGTACTTATCTGACCACGTGTACTTAATGTATCTTTTTATAACACAACTCCATGTTATAATGTAACTTGACAGTTCCTGTCCACTTATCCCTTCTCATTCCTCCACTGAGCCACAGTTACTAGGCTATTTTCAATGCTTACAATAAAATCATTGTAACTACTGGAGACAGTGTAAATAATGAATTTTTAACTATGAAACATGCTATAGTGCCACTAAGTAACAACCTCAGAAATGCTGGTACAGTAATACAGCATACATACTCTTACCTTAAGATGTACCCCTAGTACCCCTGATATGTGAATGAATTTCTGTTAAGTCTGTTTGGCAAATAAATGTATATATCTTTGTAAAGTGTCAAATTCATGATTATTATATGCTAGGTGCTGTGTTCCTTTGTAAATTGTACCCATGCTGTGGCTAGGTTAATGTAGATCAATCTGCTATCCTGGTTAAACATTGATTACATACCTACCTAAACAAACAACCCAACAAATAGACAAAGAAATAAAAAATGCATTCCCACATTAACTGTGTACATAATTCATGACATCACTGAAAATGAGACTTCTGTCTGTGGTAAGGCTTGCATACATGTACATAAATTGAACTGGTTAAAAGACGGTTACTTTGTACTAGAAAACTAGTCTACAGTTGAGTACTACATTTGTTCTACTTGTTAGTCTTTTAAAATCAAGTTTACTTTTGTAGTCCATCTGTATCTTTCTTCTGCATGATTTATGGTGAAGGGAGTGTCACACCATCACTCTGAGTGAGTCAATCTACTAGTCATTTGACAGCTAAGCTACTTCCTCTCTTAACAGCATAGCTAAGGTAAAGCTGGTAGACTACTGACATCTAGGGACAAATCCCCCTGTACTGCTTTCCTTGTGCCGTGCATCACAATGCAGGTAGCACACAAAGGAAGCTTGCATATGCCTATACATTAGCTGGTGCATAATATAGGCTCTGGCACTGGTACTATAAGGAAAATGGTCCACTGAATACATTTGTATTGTTCTGGAGGTTTTTGATCAATTGCTGAGGTTCTGATCAATAATCTCCAACCAGGCCAAAGGCAAGATGGGATGTCACATTGTGGTACTGGGATACAAAGTGTTTAGGGAGGTCAAGACTGTTAAAGATGGAGAAGGTGTGTCAGCATATCTAAAGGAACATTGGCATTAGGATATGATAAGAGCACACGTGGCAAGGACTGAAGGTGCAAGTATATCTAAGAAAAGTACTGTAGAGGCAGGTGACTGAAGATGAGGAGATGGGACATGGTGTAAGCAGAGTGGAGCAAGCAGCTAAGTAGAATCAGAGAAAGGAGGACAAAGTAGCAAAAGGAGGCCACCTTGCAGAAAAACTGGTGAAACAAGAGGAATCTGGTACATTCCTTCTGCAGGTCATGCCATGCCTCAGCCTGGCCAAGGCATTCAGCACAAGACCTCACATGGGCATTGTAGATAAACTTACATAATTGGGCATAAATTCATATGTCCACTGATGGATAGCCAGCTGTCTCACTAACAGGATGCAAGAAATTAGGAGAGAGAAATCTACCTACACAAAGAGGCAAATCATTGCCACAGTCCTGCAAGGATTAGTGCTGGGGCCACTCTGTTTTTGGCATTTACTTCTCTGATGTCAAGGGCTTCTGGCTTAAAAAAGTTTACAGATGACTGCAAACTAGGTGAGGTCACTGAATCCCGCTAAAGACATATATACCTTTCAGCAGGGCCTGGTGCAGACAAACAATTGGTGCAAAGTGCATAAACTAAAATTCAATGTGAAAAAATGCCATGGTTAGGCACCTATGTCCCTAATGGAGAGGGACAGCCTGCGAACACTGGATGTGTACAAGCCTATATCATACCTGTACAATTCCTTGTAGTATTGATACATCAACAATATCTTTCTAAATTTGAGTAATCTTAGATGGGCTTAAAGTGGATCTTGGGCTAATAGCTTAGTAACTACAGAAGAATCCTTATGAGAGGTGAGGAGCTAATCAGGAAGTGAAAGGAGGGACAGACAGGAAGGAAGAGGATGGTTATGATAGAAGACTTTAATCTGACAAGTCCCAGCAAACATTAATGTTGGGCAAGACAAAAGGTTAACTGAAGTCCTCATCTTCTATTAGGATCATAGCATCATAGGAGATTACTAGGCTAATGGCCCTGAGGTCCTTACAAGCCTAGCCAAGAGTTTATTCCCCAAAAAAGAAACCTCAATCAGCATATGTTACACCCTGTCAGTGAGGGACACAAGTGGAACACCTGGGACAAATTTGTGGTTTCCCATCTACTCATCAAGGTTGTGCTTGGAGAGGGTCAGTGAGGTACTCTGACGTGTTTGGGAAATCTATTCCAGAGATGGTTCAGCCTCTGGGAGATGAACCTCTCTCTACAGCAGGTTTTGTTGCTGCATATTAGATTTAGGCCTTTCAAGCCCAAGAAGTTAGATTTACAGATATGGAGCATATCTAGTAGGGCAGGGTCCGAAATTGCCTTGTAGGTGAGACAAAGATCACTTCTGAGCAATATGTATGATACCGAGTAGAGGGATAGTGATTTGAGCCTGTCCGCATAGGACAGGTGTTGGAGGCCATGGATTCTTTGTGCTGTATTTCTGTGGCCTTTCCAGCTGGTGCAGGTATTTGGAGAGGTACATACCAAATGGGGCGTTATACTCAATTATAGGTCTAATGCGTGAGGAGTACAGAGAGGGAATGAACTCCTTTTTTTCTGGATGCAATCCCTTTACTTATGAGATGAACCAAGTAAAAGGTGTTTCTGGCCACTGCAGCCACATGATGGTCAAATGAGAGATTCTTTTCAACCTGACTGCTCAGATTTCTCACCACAGTTTGTGTGCTTAGGGGGTTGCCATGGTAACCAGTAGGGGCCATGTTTTTGCTGAATGGTATGATAATACTTTTTTTTACGTTTAACTTAAGGCCATAACTTTCACACCAATCATTTGTTGCTGTGAGACCCTTTGACAGTATGTTAACATCATTTGAGGAGTCAATGACATTACCCAACCTACAGTCACCCATAAACTTGGTCAGCCACAGGTCTTTTGTCTTTGTCTAGACCTCTGAGAAGTAGATGCCAAACAGTAGTGGTCCCAGGACAGATCCCTGGGGAACACGGTTAGTGACAGGTCTGCTTTTGAAGGTGAAAGCACCTAATTTGACCTTGCGGGTCATATCAATGAGCCATTTGGCTACCCACCTGATGAGACAGGGATTTACACCAAGTTGTGTTAGCTTTTCAATGCCCGAGTGGGGGATTGTGTCAAAAGCCTTGGCCAAGTCAAGGTAGGCTGTGTGTACTGAATTTCTCCCATCCAGGGACTTGGTTACAGTCTCAAAGAAATCAACCAGGTTCAGTAGGGAAGATCTGCCATTGACAAATCTGAAGTGGGTGGGGTCAAGTGCTTGGAGGCTGCCTATTTCCTTGTTTATGAGATCCATAAAAATACACTCCATGACTTTACAGATCAGACTTGTCAAGCTAATGTGATGGTAGTTTCCAGGGTCTGTAGTGGTACCACCTTTGTGCAAAGGGATGACAAACGGCAGTCCTCCACTCTGCTAGAATGAAGCCTGTACTTAGGCTGTGGCTGACTAGGGTGCTGAATGGCAAAGCTAGTTCTTGCTGGAGACGGTGCAGAATACAGTCTGGAATACTATCAGGTCCCATGCCATGGAAGCTGTGTTCTTTGCCTTGGATAGGGCCTTTAACACTTGACCTACAGAGACATGAGGTACGGGACAAGTATTGGGGATGTCGAATGGGCCTTTGGAGGGGACAGGGGGTGAAGTTTTTGCTGAACTTAACTGCTAGCAGGTTGGGTAAGTCATCAGGATCAGCATAAGTGATACTGTGAAGTACTAATTCGGAACAAACCTGAGCTTTGTCACAGAGATTCCTTATGCAACTGAAGAAGTCTTTGTCATTTCCCTTTGTTTCGGAGGCTAGTTTTTATTCATAACTGGCTTTGGAGGTTTTCACTAGTCATCTAATTTGCTTGGTGAGGCAAAGGAGGGAATCTTTCAATTTGGAATTTGTTCCTTTTTACCCTTGGACAAGAGTTTTTTCCCTTTGTTGTAAAGCCTGTTGTTAAAGGATGTCCACCAGACAGGTGTTTTTCTCCTTGAAGAGCAGGTTTTAGTTTTGTTGGGTATGGCTAAGTCCATGCAGTTGTACAGGTGCTTGTATACTGCATAGGCATACTGTTCAGCATAGTTGTCTGGCATTGTGGTATCATTCTTGGTGAAGGTAGGATACTGCTTAGGGCTAGGGTTATACCTGTCTGGGAATCATATTCTGAGAGCTCAACCATATCTTTCTTCATATAGTCCAGGGAGGTACATCTCAGGTCATTCACAACAACATGGAAAATGACAGAGTCATATTTAGACCTGTTGAGGAGACAATTAAGTGTGTGCGTGATGTGGCGGATTCTGGCACCCAACAAACAACTGACTGTGCCAACTCCTTGTTGAGACCGCTGAGGGGACATCAGTGTGTCTCCCAAATGAGTCACCAATGATTAGTATGTTTGTTTTATTTTTATGCTTTATGGGCTGTGTTTGTGAGACACTGGTGTGTTGTCTGCTATGTGTGATGTGTTTGGTCTTGCATGTGGAATGTTTAAGAGTGTGTTTTGGAGGTCTCTGCTGTTAATGTAAGTTTTTATTGAGTACCTCTACATGGGTGGGTACATGTTGTGCTTAGCTATTTGATGTGAGTGTGTGATGTTTGTGTTGGCATTCTCCTGTTTGTCAGGAGTACTGACTGTGGCATGAGAGAGCATGGATTCCAGGATACTGATGTAGATGCATTTCTCACAAGTAGAAGAATTGTGTGCTAGGAGAAGAGGGCTGTCAGTGAACATGAGGCAGTTGCTACACTATCTCAGTATGCCATGTCAACCAGTCTAGTAGGAGAAACTGATGGGATTTGTCCAGACAGTGTCCTGAATACTTGGGCTGACTTATGGAGAAAGGGCTTTGATAAGGGTTTGTCCACAAGAGTGCAGACCACAAAAAGCTTAAATGAAAAGCAAATGGCCTGTAGCCCATGTGCTAAAACCAAAACTAAGGTGATTAGAATAACAGATAAATTTAATCAGGGCAATAACAAGGTTAAAGAAAATGTTTAAGCTGAAACCATAAAATGAAGAATATGTGGCCTTGTTCTCTATAGGCTGAGATGATATGAGAGATTTAGAGTTTAGGGCTACACTCGCCTCACAGCAAGAGGTTCTCCGGTTCGATCCTCGGCTGGGATGCCTTCTGTGCGGAGTCTACATGTCCTCCCTGTGGTCGCGTGGGTTTCCTCCGGGTGCTCTGGTTTCCTCCCACATCCCAAAGACATGCTGTAGGCGGATTGGACACACTAAATTGGCCCTAGGTGTGAGTGTGTGCATGTGTGTGCCTTCTGTGGAAGGTTGGGCGCTGGGCTGGCAACTCAACACTGAAACTCCACTGCCAATCATGTGCGGACGGTGATTCACTGTGGCGACCCCTAACCAGGAAAAGCCAAAAGAAGAAGAAGAGTTTAGGGCTACACTGCCAAATAGTGATCATACAAGTGTATATTCCAAATATGCTGTGGATAAAGAGTGAAGTGTCATTATAAAGACCAGAGCCTGAGACATTAAACTGATTATTACAAAAAGAAAGGGTCATAACTGGAGGTATGAAATTGTAGGAAGACATGAATGCAGTACATAAAGAGGCTATGTGAGGAAGGATGGAAAGGGATAAAAATGTTTGTCAATGTGAAAAGCAGCTGAATTCCTGTTTCGATCACCTAGGGAGTTGAGGAAAGCCATAAGAGCAACTGAAAAAAAGATACATGAGCTAGCTAGGGGAACAAGTGTGGTGATCATTTGGAAAGTCATGTTGATCAGGTGAACAGAGAGAGAAATGGGCAAACTGTTAATTACAGACCATAATACTGGGAAGGAAACCTTTATCAAATACAGTGAGGAAAGGAGAACATGGAGAGGGAGACTATGGAACCAGCTTGGAAAAGGAAAACCAGGAGTGTGAGGGGAAACTGAGCATTCTAATTAGATATTTCACTTCAGTGTTTATGAAGGAAGCAGATGGGATAGTAACAATCTGGGATACAGGACAGATTAGAAGGTGCAGCACCCAGCAGGATATAAACACTTTCAAACTAAGCAAACAACTCAGAGGACAAAAAGTCTACCAAAGCCAAATCTGAGGTAAGTTTGGTCTTTCAGGCCAAGGACAACCACAAAGCATTATTTAGCTATGTCCGCAACCTCAAAGGCAATGCACAATTCTGTGCAGAGCTCATTGTAAATGGATCCATCTATACTGAGCCAGAAGATATAGCAAACCTCCTTACTAATAAATTCAGCTCTGACTTTACCCTGCTCTCCCCCTCACCCTTCCCTCCGGAAATATCATTAAATTTAACCTCCCCCTACTATCACTAGGGAACAGGTCCTTAATGCTGTCTCTATGACCAAGAACATGCCATCAATGGGCCCAGACAATATCCCAGGATGCCTTCTAAATAGCATGAAACATGACCTATCGGGTCCTCTGGAACTAGTATTTAACTGTAGTTTCGAAACAGACTTCATGCCTTATGAATGGGGAAAGGCAACAGTCATCCCTCTGCACAAAGATGGACCAGCTACAGACCCTGGAAACTACAGACCCATAAATCTCACTAGTCTTATATTTAAAGCCATGGAAAGAATTATTATGGAGATGATCAATAAAGATACAGGAAACCTCCAGACACTGGACCTAACCCAGTTTGGTTTCATCAAAGGCAGATCATGCCTACTCAACCTGGTGGACTTTTTTGAGAAGGTCACCAAAGGAATGGGTGAGGGCAAAACTGTTCACACTGCCTACCTTGACCTGGCCAAGGCATTTGACACAATACACCACTCAGGCTTTGTTGACAAACTCAAGAGGTTAGGTACAAACCTGTATGTCACCTGGTGGATAGCCAACTGGTTCATAGACAGAATGCAGGAAGTTATAATTGGGGAGTCCACCTCTACAAAGAGGCCAGTCACAAGTGGAGTCTCACAGGGATCAGTCCTTGGACTGCTCCTTTTTAGCATTTACTTCTCACAAGTCAAGGCCAATGTCAGTGGTCTCTGGCTAACTAAATTTGCAGATGATTGCAAATTAGGAGCTGTCATTAAATCCCACAATGACACAAATGTTCTCCAGGAGGGGCTGACACAGAAACAACTGGTGTCCGAGACATGGACTAAAACTAAATGCCAAAAAATACATAATAGTATCTTTTGGGAAGTCATCCATCTCTAGTAACTATCATATTGACAACACACCCCTTAGAGTTCACCCAGTAGTCAGGGACTTAGGGACACACACAGATAGTAATCTAGCCTTTGACCATCATGTGTCTACAGTGGTAAGGAAATCATTCTATGTTGCGCAACTAAAAAACAAAGGTATGACATCTAAGTCCAAGGAAATCATTGTTCAACAGCATTCGGCATTCATCAGACCTATCATTGACTACAATGCCCCATTTGGTATGTACCTAACCAGGCATATCAAACAATTGGAATGTCCACAGAGGTTGCTCACTAAAAGAATACAGGCTATCAGTAAAATGTCCTATGCAGACTGCTTCAAGGCCCTACCCTGTATTTTGTCTCCTACAGGCTTTTGAGGGGTTATCTATGCCTGGCATACAGGGCATTGTCAGACCCCACTTTGATGGACCACCTGCATATCCACAAAACAAATAACACCACCTGCATATCCACAAAACAAATAGCACCAGAGTTACCCTTTCTAAAGACTTAAACCTTGTATGTGACATAAATAGGACCTGCTGAAGAGAGAGGTATGTATCAGAGAGACTACCCTGTCTATGGAACAGGCTCCCCATCCATGTAAAACAGATTTTCTCCTTAACCCAATTCAAGTGTAACTTGGACAATTGGATGAGAAACCAGAAGTTCATCTCTGGTTTGGGACCTACGTCTCTAATGGACACAGACAACCTGTAAATTGTTCATCTCCCAGGCCCATGCTTACACTTATCAAGGGTATCAGAACTTGTTAGAGATTTTGGATGCATGGCTAGGCTTAAAAAGGCCCGAGTGGTCATTGGCGTGGTAAATACCTATGAAACTATGCAGAGATAAATAAAGGAAGCAGTAGGAAGAACACTGAGGTGTCTCAAGAGAGGACTTCAAATAGGGGCCATATGGGATCATATGAAAGATCCTAGAAAATGGCTGCTGTCATCATAAACAGACTACAGACTGCTAAGAGGTGAACTGTGCTTCATAAAGAATGAATCCTCCAATCCAGTACTGAGGAAAATACTGCACATCAGTAAGTCAAATGGCATCAGAAATACTCAGTCTGGGGATCTGAACCTCTTCTGTAACATCAAAAGAATGATTTGGAGAGACACATACAGACTACCCATACATGTAAAACAAACCATATTACTGGCCATATTCAAACACAACTTGGACCTATGGATAGGTAATAGATTATTAACAATACAACTGCCCTTTATACTACTAATGGACAGCGGCAACTCCTAAATGCTTTAACCCATGCATGGATCCCTTTATATCATCTATGGTATGATCCCAGCTGTTCTCACCAGAGCTAATACATAATTATCAAACATGAGTTGAGTAAGGCCAAACTAACAACAAACAGGAAAGATTAATTAAAGCATCAAAAGGGAAATGGCTAGGCTTAAAATGGCCCTGTAAACCTATCCTCAACACTTTTGACAGATATATTCAACAAGTCTTTTAAGGAGGGATTTGTACCATGGGAATAGAGTGAAGCAGAAGGGATATCAGTCATAACAGCCACAAAAAACTGGAGTGAAGAGTATCTCAGGAATCTACAGAGTAGACCAGTGAGATGGACTTCAGTGAAGAGACCAAATGATGGAAGCGATAATGAAGATTACAAGATTCTTGGAGTATAATTGACTTCTCAGTGAATTCCATCTTGGATTCACTTAGTCTAGTACTGTCAAACTAGCCTGATCCTGTTCTATGTCTGTCATTTGGGAAGAGGACACAGGATTTGGGGTGAATAGAAATGTGACTGTAACAGATAACAGAAAATAGTAGCTAGAAAGGAGTTGTCAAAGTAATAAAGTGAAAAGTGGTATCTACTGGAGTCATCCATACTTAATGCATTAGACTTGGGCATTCTGCATGGCATGGAAAAAAAAAAACAGATGAATCTCTCTGCAGATAATATTAAGGATAGGGATGCTGGTGACATATGTGGAAACATAATAAGGGATTCAAAGAGACAGGAGGCATAACCTAAAGGGTGTTGGCAGCTTTACAACACTTCCAAGTGAATGGTGCTGTGCAATGACAATAAGAAAAGCTGTGTGCACAACTTAATGACTAGAGTAAAATTCAGAGGAAGTAGATCTAGCAGCAATTATATTGGGTAAACTAATCTATCATGCTAAGAGAAAGTTAGAGTCAAAAGCAAAACAAATGATGAGTTATACAGGGTGGAAAAGTACAGTTTTGTACCTACCATAAATGTAGATGTTCGAAGATCTACATTGCTGCAGTCCTTACACTTAGGTAGTCCGCTGTCCTCGGTCGGCCCGAATATCTAAGTATTAGGCTGACGTCGGTCAAGGCGCTTAAGACTGACATCAGGACGTCAGGGTACAAATGCGCATGACCGACGTCATATCCTCAGTCTTTTCTTGCCCCAGATGTCAGAAGGCCCTAAAAGAAAGGTCAACAACCAACCACCCTTGCAGTAAACATATGTACAATATATACAAGATCCACAGAATTCATAACCCAAAACCCCACAACTGCCTCTAACTATAGAGGGGAAGGAGGGAGGGTAAATTGGACTGCAGCAATGTAGATCTTCGAACATCTACATTTATGGTAGGTACAAAACTGTACTATGTTCTTCATCTCACATTGCTGCAGTCCTTACACTTGGGTAGAATCCCAAAGCAGAGGTAAGGGAGGATGGCAAAGCTATAAAGCAGGAGGAGCTGCCAAAATGCCCTGCAAAATTGCAGTGGCAAAACCAGCCCTAGATTTAGAGTAAAGTGGAAGGTGGTAATGCTTAGAGAAAGTATGCACTGAACTCCAAGTAGCTGCCTCCAAAATATCTTTAGTTGCCACCCCCCTTAAAAAGGCTGTAGAAGTGGCAGTAGCCCTAGTGGAATGAGGCCTAATCCCAGCTGGAATCTCCTTACCATGATGGGAATAGCAGAAAGCAATACACAACCCAATCCACTTAGAAATAGTTTGTTTTGACACAGGTTTGCCTTGAGAACCCAAAGCAAAAGAAACAAATAACTGCTGAGACTGCCTGAACCCTTTCGTTCTGCTCAAATAATATCGCAACTGCCTGTGTATATCCAAAGTGTGCAAAATCTTTTCCCCTTTGTTTTGGGGGTTTGCATAAAAAGTAGGTAAATGAATAGTCTGGTTTAAAGCCACACTAGAAACCACTTTAGGCATAAAGGAAGGATTAGTACGTAAAGATACCCTATCCTTATGGAAAATTAAGAAAGGCTCAACCGCCATAAGGGCCTGTAATTCAGAAACCCTTCTCGCAGAGGTAATGGCCAACAAAAAAGCAGTCTTCCAGGATAAATATTTCAACTCGACAGTAGCTGCAGGCTCAAAAGGTTGTAGAGTAAGTTTCTCCAACACAAAATTGAGATCCCAAGCAGGAGTAGGAGCTCTACGTGGGGGTCTTAAATTCTTTGCCCCTCTAAGGAATTGCTTAAACAAAGGATGAGAAAACAAAGGTGGGACACAGTCATAATGTGCCGAAATCGCTGCAGCATGAACCTTAATAGAAGAGAAGGACAAACCGTTGTCCAGTAACTCAGCAAGATATTGAAGGGCCACACTTAAATTAGGTTTAGAAACATCAAATTCCTTTGCTGTACTCCAAAATAAAAATCTCTTCCATTTATCTGCGTATACTTTCCTTGTACTAGGCCTTCTGGCCTCCAAAATAACATTCAAAACTTGCTGTGGCAGCTGACACCCTCCAGGGTTTAAAACAGAATATGCCAAGCTGTCAGGTGAAGAGAGTGAAGTTTGACATTGAGTAAATGACCGTCTTCCTGAGACAGTAGGTGTGGAATCGAAGGCAAAGGCCATGGAGGTTCCCGTACCAGACTTCTCAGTAATGGGTACCAGTGCTGTCGAGGCCAATCTGGAGCTATTAGAATCATCTTTGGCTTGTCCTGTCTGACCTTTAGGAGTACCTTTGGGAGGAGAGGCAGAGGTGGAAAGGCATACACATGAAGCTTGCTCTAATTGAATGAAAGAGCATCCACTTTCCAAGCTGTGGGATGAAACCTTTTGGTGCAAAACTTTGGCAGCTGGTGGTTCTGTGGAGAAGCGAACAGATCTATGTCTGGAGTTCCCCATAACACTGTCAATTTCTGAAATACATGGGGATCCATAATTCTTCTGCTTAACACATCTGCTAAGGAGTTCTGTGCTCCCGGCAGAAACCTTGCTTGAAGATTCAGCTGTAAACTGAGAGCAGTCTCCCACAAAATCATTGCTTGTCTGCATAGAGGATAAGAATGTGTTCCCCCTTGCTTGTTGATGTACCACATGACAGTTGTGTTGTCTGTTAGAACCAACACCTGCCCTGGAAGGAGTAAATCTTTGAAAGCTATTAATGCAAATTGGACTGCTAACATCTGCTTCAAGTTGATATGTAGATGTTGAAGTCTGGCAGGCCACGTGTCTTGTACCCATTTTCCATTTAGATGAGCTCCCCAAGCATTGTCTGAGGCATCTGTCGTAAGAATCTGACTCGCCTCTGGCCGGGTCACAGAGAGTCCCTTGTTTAGGTGACATTCCTGAGCCCACCACAAAAATTCCTTTTGAATGCAAGGTATTATTTGAATGACAGTGTCCATATCTTGGCAGTGCTGTGTCCATACATTTTTGAGATACCATTGTAGCTTCCTCATATGCAGTTTGGCATTGGGAAGCACCAGAATACAAGATGCCATGAACCCCAAGGCTTGAAGGACTGTCCTTGCAGTCAGCCTGGACTGATGAGACAATTGACGGAAGTACAGAGAAAGATTCTTTTGTTTGTCCGGGGTCAAAAGGCCATCTGGGATGCTGTATTCAGTCTCACACCCAGAAAGCACATGTCCTGAGAGGGTACTAGACTGGACTTTATTTCGTTCACAGAATACCCCAGGCATCTTAGCACTGCTATCACATACTGTAAATGATGAAGAAGTTCGTCCTTTCCTTGGGCCAGAATCAGGCAATCGTCCAAATAAGGATAGATCTGTATTCCTCTTAGCCTGAAGAAAGCTATCACTGGAGCCAGAACTTTCGTGAACACTCTGGGCGCAGTAGATAAGCCAAAGGGCAATGCAGAGAACTGATAATGAGAAGTCCCAGCCCGAAAACGCAGATACTTCCTGCAGCTTAGCCTGATAGGAACATGAAGGTAAGCTTCCTTGAGATCCAGAGTCACCATCCAGTGGTCTTTGCCCAGCAGAGGTAAAAGCTGTTGTAATGTCAACATTTTGAACTTGGGAATGTCCAAATAAGTGTTGAGGATAGATAGATCTAAAATTGGTCTCCACGTGTTCCCCTTCTTTGGTACTAGGAACAGGCGAGAATAAAATCCTAGGCCCACTTCTGGCAGAGGGACCGGTTGTATGGCTCCTATTTGAAGCAACAGAGAAATTTGTTTGTGAGCTTCTAGTCTTTGCTGAGGAGGAACGTCCAGCATGCCTTTGAAAGGAGGCAAGGTATGGAAATAAAACCTGTAACCGTGGTGTATGATATCCAATACCCATCTGTCTTGGGTAACCAGACTCCAATTTTCCTTGAAGAGTGCCAACCTTCCTCCCAAAGGTGCTGCCAGACAAGAAGGATCTGGCAGCTGAAAAGGTAGGTCATTGGGCCTGTTTACGAAAGGAATGGCCCCTGCCCTCACCCGAAGATTGTGCAGGTGAACTCCCTGTTCTAGGCCTGAAGGAGCTCTGAGCTCTGCCTCTACCACGTCTAGATCTACCCCTAGACTGATCATAAGAAGGGTACGTCCACCCCTTAGCAGGCCAATTCCTACTAAATTTCGGAGGCTGAACTTGCAAAAAATCTTTAACAGCCTGCATAGACTTAGCTTTGTCTTCCATTTTCTTTAAGACTGACTCCACAGGTGCACCAAACAACACATCAGACTGTAAAGGAGCATCCAAAATCCTTGTCTTAACATGGTCAGATAAATTCTGATCCCTCAGCCAGGCGTGCCTGCGAAGAACTGACCCAGTGCCAGCCACCCTAGACGAGGCCTGTACAGCATCAAAACCACATTGTAACGAATGCTTGCCTACCTGTTCAGAGACATGTACCAAATCTTGTAATTCTTTACACTCAATACCTTCCGCCAGAGCATCTACCTTAGACTTCAATTGAGAAAGAAGATAATTTTGATATTTCAACATGTGAAACTGGCAATTCAAAGCCCTCATAGCTAAGGTGGAAGAAGTATAGACTTTCTTTCCCCATCTATCCAAAGCTCTGGCCTCTTTATCCTGAGGAACCGGATTTTTCACCACAGAGGCCTTAACACCCTTAGGTCCCTGACTAACAGTTTCTGGGTCCGCCCTAGGACTCTTATAAAGATATTTATGAGCCTCAGGCACCCTGTAATACCTGTCCGGTTTAACAGGAGCAGGAGGCAAAGAATCAGGATTAAGTGAAGCCTCTGCAAACACATCTTCCACAACATCCAGAACAGGTGGTATAGCTAAAGGCCTATGCTGGGGCAAAAGCAAAAATTCCCTAAGCCTTTTCCTGGAATCAGAGAAGTCCTGGCCTTCCCACTTAAAATGCTCCCTCATGGAATGGAGAGTCTCTGAAAAAGAAAAATCCTCTGGAGGAGAAGCAGAAGGAGTAGAATCATCCACATCAGAATCAGGCACCCTGTAATACCTGTCCGGTTTAACAGGAGCAGGAGGCAAAGAATCAGGATTAAGTGAAGCCTCTGCAAACACATCTTCCACAACATCCAGAACAGGTGGTATAGCTAAAGGCCTATGCTGGGGCAAAAGCAAAAATTCCCTAAGCCTTTTCCTGGAATCAGAGAAGTCCTGGCCTTCCCACTTAAAATGCTCCCTCATGGAATGGAGAGTCTCTGAAAAAGAAAAATCCTCTGGAGGAGAAGCAGAAGGAGTAGAATCATCCACATCAGAATCAGAATAAGGAGAATACTCCTGCAAGTCCTCAGCTGAGGACTCTGACACATCCGAAGCCTGCTCAAAACTCCCCAACTCTGGTTCCACCCTAGGCTTCTTATCAGGAGGGGGCAAAGAACCTCTAATCAAGGTAATTAAATCTTCTGCCATTTTAAGCATTTGCTTCTTGGGCACAGAACCTGAAGAGCTAGGAGTGACCCCAACCAAAGCTAAACCTGGCCTGCCTCTGGGAGAAGCCTTGGAAACAGAAGGAGAGGGCCTAACCACCCTAGGAAGGGAGGGGAGTACAGCAACCTGAGAAGCCCCTTCAGCTGGACCTGCCTCCTGAGAGGCCACATCCTGCAATATCAAAGTTTCCCCCTGGGACTCCAGAGAAGCCTCCGGCGGAACCACCGGTTCCACTGAAGCCTCTAAAGAACCGGCATCCGGTTCGGACGACTCTTCTAGTCTGGGTTTAGCAGCTTTGTCTTTGCGCTTCTTCGAAGAAGCAGGCGTCGGAGCATCCGATGGCATATTATAATTGCACCGCTTCCTGAAGACCAACCTGGCACAATCTAACCTGCGCTTAATAGTGCGTTTATTGAACCTAGCACAAAAGCGACACCCAACAACGTCGTGCTCAGGCCCCAAACAAGGAATACACAAAGTATGATAATCTCTATGCGGTATCTGTTTCCCACAAGAAATACAGTTATTCACTTTTTCTGACATCCGGTAAATCACTGAGGCAAGAAAAAACTAAAATATTCCCCAACGGGGTACTTAGCCAACTTTGACTCGGTCTGAAACTCCGAATTCGAAAAATTTCAGAACGCCGAACGGCACTTGCAACGCTGCTTCTGCATCGGACCATGCGGCAAAAAAGACTGAGGATATGACGTCGGTCATGCGCATTTGTACCCTGACGTCCTGATGTCAGTCTTAAGCGCCTTGACCGACGTCAGCCTAATACTTTGATATTCGGGCCGACCGAGGACAGCGGACTACCCAAGTGTAAGGACTGCAGCAATGTGAGATGAAGAACATCCATAGATACGCGGGTAACAACATCCCTTTACACATTTATATATATATGCATGCACACATATACACAACATACCCCATTTGTAATGATTTGTTTGTATGTTGTTTTACAGTCCTGAAAAATTCACTTGTTTCAAGGAGGTACACAATACGAAATTAATTTTATACTTACTTATGCCTTTAATGATGAGACGGATGACTGCAACAGAATGAATTTAAACATAGTTATTTGTATGCCCTCATAGATTTTGCAATGCTCTAAAAGTTACCTAATATAATATATCAGTACTTACATCTCTTTTGCTCTAGAATTCAAAGAAATAAGAAAAACAATATGATTTTATAAAGATATCTAAAATAAATGTTTTCTGACATACAATTCTTGATGTAAATGCATTTGTGTAAAGGTAAAAAAAAGTGCATCAACTGAATGAAACTGTATATACAAATGCAATCTAATTATTCAGCAACACAATAATGCAAAAATAATGCATATAAAGACAGCATGAGGGATTCATCACAATAAAAACTGAATGTAAATAAAATGGTTCGAGGAATACAGACCATGTCCTGGAGTGATTCACATTTATAACTGCTCTGATGCAAACAAATGCTCTCTTGGGGCTTTGCAGCACACACATTTAAACTCAAAGAGCATTGTGATTTTATGAAAAGACATACGCTACATGTATAATCACATAACCATAAAGGCTAGTTTCCTGAAGTGTTGAGTTAAGCTGATTCTACTGTTTTGCTTGCAAATACAGGTTTTGTCAAACTTAATTAGAACATAGATCTCATAGTATAGCAAAACAAAGAGAAAAAAATAAAATAAACAGCCATTTCTTTTAGAACTGTAGTGGACTAATGCCTACTCCCCACCAATTGTTGTTACAGCTAAGTTTATTTCCGTCAGGTCAGTGAGAGCAATTCACAACACAGTCCACACCAAACACAATTCATAGTACTTACTGCATAATATTAACCACCCTTTAATGTGGCTTCTTTACCTTTCTTTTAGAACTTAAACAGTGATTGATCAGCATTTGTTAAACGATAATCATTTTCATAGCTGTGTGAATTAAACACCCTCACAGATGTTAGGTCTCTCCTAACCTGTAAGTGTGAGTAGTTGCGCTGGTGGTGTAATGCAGTAGTTCCAGAAAATCTCACTGCCTCCAGATACCCATTTGTTTTGCTCCACCTCCTCATATAGATATACAGAAAAGTAATACTATGGTAGGCCTGTTTGTCTTGTGTGGATAATCCTAGGCATACTGTGCATGCATGGCCTGAGATGCACTGTGCATGCATGGCCTGAGATGTAGCTTGCTCTTCTGATTCATACTCGTACAGCAAGAACAGGTATAAAACACTACCATTAAACCATTCTGAGATTTCTGGTAAAATACCCAGTACTTATCTGTCTTTGTAAAAACTTAGATCTGCAGGTGCAAAGTAGACATGATTAGAGCAAATCTAGGGTGCTCAGAACTGCTCGTATGAACACAGTTAACCCATTAGCAAAATAATAGTGCACAAAAGCAACTCTGTAGTAGCTTCAAACAAACACTCTTTTCATAGGTGTAGGGATCAAGTTCACAGACTATTGGCTGCTGAAGAGATTAGTGGTCTGAATACTAGGATAGAACTTCCTGGTGCCCATATAGTCATCCAATTTCTTGGATGGGAAGTGTTCAACAGAGTTAGAATCTATACATCTACAACAAATAGCACTGAATGCATAGCATCCCAACTGAACTCTCATTTCATCACAACTATCACCTCACTTTTAAATAACAACAAATCTAACCAACCCCTTACAGTGCCTATCTCTACTAACTCTAAACTCAATTACTTCTCTTTTAAACCCTTACAAACAAACCTCTTATGTCAAAAAACTCCTATCAAAACTAAACCCTACTTGTCTAGCAGCTAACCAACTCCCTAATGACGTCTTAAAAGCTGCTCCAAGCTCCATCGCCTATCCTGTATTTATCCTAAGCAAGCATTCCATTGCAGAATAATATGTCCCCATAGTATGGAAAATATCCCATATCATTCGCCTTCAAAAGGGAGGCCCGTCTAAAGATCTCTCTAATTTATCGGCTATTGCCATTCTCTCACCCCTAGCCAAAATCTTAGAGAAATAAATCCATAAGCAGCTCCTAGACTACCTCTCTACAAATAATCTCTTATCTAGTTCACAGCACAGCTTCCATCCAAAACACAGAACCTCCATAGCCCTCAAGTTTCACTAACTACATCAACTTCCTCAAAAACAATGGAAAACTAGTCTCTACTATACTCCTTGATATGTCCAAAGCTTTTGATACGGTATCCCACCAACTATGACTCAACACTCTAGCCTCCTTCAACCTCAACTCTACAGCTCTCAACTGGCTCTTTAGCTACCTTACTAATCAACAAGAGGTAACTAAACAGGATAATAAACTCTCCACACTCCTCGCAGTCTCTTTTGGAGTTCCTCAGGGTTCCATCCTTGGCCTTCTTTTTATTATATTCACAAATAGTCTAAACACTGCCACTAAATCAGCTTCTATTATTCAATATGCTGACGATGCTACTCTTATTTGCTCTGCTCCCACACCCAAGAACACAAAGATAAACTGTAAAAGTCATATCTAGATATTGAAAATTATCTAAATGAACTTCAACTCATCCTAAACCCAAACAAAACAAAATTAATGATCTTCTCTATTAGGAAATCCAAAGCAAAACTACCTCTTCTCTCCATCTGCTCTACTAATGGCACTATAATAGAACCAGTTAACCAAACAAAACTACTTGGTGTCATGATAGACAACATCCTAAAAGTCACTAAACACATATCACTCTCAATAAAGAAAGTTCACATCAAACGTGGTGCACAGGGCCAAACCTTACCTTACTCAAAATGCCAGACTAGCCACAGCAAGATCCCACCTCCTATCTACTCTTCTCTACTGTTCTCAATTTTTCACTAACCTGCGCAAGACTGATTTACATCTACTTGATTCCTGCTATAACACAATAGCAAAATTTGCTGCTAATATACCCAACAGGACCCATCATTGCGCCTTGCTCTTCAAAAATTACACTGGCTTGAATTTCCCAATCTGTTATTGCTCAATCAACTCACCACTGCCCACTCTATTATCCATAAACCCGAAAACTGCCCTGCACTCTTCAACCTAGTGCAACTACATACCAACCCCAGGACCCTTGGATCATCCGATAAACTTATACTCAAGGTTACAAAGTATCATAATTACTTCGGTGACTCTCTCTACTCTTTCAAAATAGCCAAACAGTGGAACCTATTACCCCAGAATATCTTAAAAAAACACAAGATTGTCATAGTTTCAAAAAACTCCTAAAGGAACACCTTACTCAACAATAGCATTGCTCCTGTAATGCTCCTGGCCAGTTTCTCATGCCTTTGATCAAATGTTTTCTATTCTATCTTCTTGTCTAACTTCTACCAAATAAAAGTACCACAAAGGCTTTTAGTTATATATCTAATGAGTTTCATATTACTTTCTGTAATAAGGCTTAAGAAATGTAATATTTTGTATTTTACATTCACCTTTTTGTAAGTTGAGAATGTTGGCAAGTGTCAAACTTTTTGTACATTGTTTGTACATCTTTTAAAAATGTTTGTAATCTTGTTGTACTATTATAGAGCTTATCTCCTGGGTCTCTGCTGAAAATGGGCTACTTGCCCAGCTGGACTCTACTCTGTTAACAAAAATAAAGTAAAGTAAAATTAAATAAAATAAAATAAATATACAGAAATTGTTAGTCTCTGAAATATGACTGTCATATTTCATAGTACAGCTGATATAAATTTACATTGAAGCTGAGTATCCCACTATGTTCATGTCACTGGGGGGAGTCAAATGCATTCATACTCAACATTCCTGATGTCCCCTATCTCAGCTTACATGAGAAGTTCTTTTGTAGTAGACAGCTGAAAATAGGATAACTTCAGGAGATATTTACAAAATATTGTGACCCGATATATAGCATGGGTGGGTGGAGAAAAATATAAGGATAGATAAAAAAAGACATGGGGGCAGTGTCAATCAGTATTCAAATTAAATTTTAGTCTGATCAGGTCTGTATCAGTACAGAAATAAATGTACAGTCAGGAAATTGCAGGAAACAGCATCTGAAGATGAGCAGGAGGTACTGCACTATGTAGGTAGATTAGTATAATGTGGACAATGGGGACATAACATTTGCCATCAATGGGGATGTAGATGGGCAGCTGGCCAGGTGTCCCCAACCTTGGCAATAATGCAGGTAGGTTTATTTCTGCCCCAGTGCCTTCCATATAGATACAAGTACTAACGCTAAAACTGCATGACCACTTAAAGTATGTAAACCAGTACCACTGTAATACAACAACGGGATGTTAAACCACTGCTTCCTTTTCACTTCCTAATTCAAACATACCAGCAGCTGTGACACTAACTACAGGACTAGTATATGGTCCAGACCAAGCGGCATGCTAGTCAAGCACATGCATATGCTACTCAAACCCTATGTAACAGGCCAGAGATAAACATGTATACTGTCTAAGATACTGGCACTAAAGGTACTACATAAACAGATTTATTTTTCCTTTGATTGGATCACAGAATTCCAAAACACAAAATTTTGAGGCAAAATTTTTGAAAACTATTTGAGCAATTCTTTTAACCCTGAGACGTGCAGGCCATATGGTATGAATAGCAATGTAGAAGTGCAAAGGGCAAATGCCATGGAGGGGAATGAGAAGCAAACCCCTCCTCTACAAAGAACAGGGTTTGAAAAGTTTAGTTATACAAAAAGTTGAACACTTTCATCTCAGTAAAATGAGACTTTGTTTTAACATTCAAAATCACCATTTCAAGTTTAACTACTCAGACCTATCCCCTGAATAGCAGTCATGTTCATTTGTGCAGTGTCTGCATATGAAAAGACATTCTGCAATAACTTATAACCTTTAATACTAGTCTGTTTAAAACATGTATGTGACATTACCAGTAACTTAAAATTTAATGGTCTTAGATTAGAATGTAGCAAGTGTCTCATGTTAACTACCAACCACCTACTACTTAGTGTGAATGAGAGATGTAGTTATATAATGTTAATTTAGACAAAGCACTCACATGAAGCCACTACAAACAAGAAGCAGGTTGTCAGTACTATTCAGCACCACACTAAAACAATCACATGCAGATC